>NC_044981.1:3505631-3801294 GCF_008728515.1 Papio anubis | reverse complement strand
ATGCTTGTAATCCCAGCACTTTGGGAGGCCAAAGCGGGTGGATCACCGGAGGTCAGGAGTTCAAGACCAGCATGGCCAACATGGTGAAACCCCGTCTCTACTAAAAATACAAAAAATTAGCCGGGCATGGTGGCAAGCACCTGTAATCTCAGCTACTCGGGAGGCTGAGGTAGGAGAATCACTTGAATCCAGGAGGTGGAGGTTGCAGTTAGCCGAGATTGTGCCATTGTACTCCAGCCTGGGCGATAAGAGCAACACTCCAGCTAGCAAAAACAAAAAGTAAGTAAAGAAAAAAAAAAAAAGAAAGTATGGTAGACTAGTGAAAAAAAATACATTAAAAAAATTAATGGTGCAAAGTCATTTGAACAACTACATTAAAAAAAGAAAACCGCCCCGGCCGGTCACTGGTGGGTCCCGGCACTGGCGGGTCGCGACGCTGTGGGCGTTCCAGGAGGTGGTCGTGGCGAACCTGGCAGCTGGGGGCATCATGGTGGGAGGCTTGAAGAGGAAACACTCTGATTTGGAAGAGGAGGAGGAGAGGTGGGAGTGGAGTCCAGCAGGCCTTCAGAGCTACCAGCAAGCCCTGCTCCGCATCTCCCTAGACAAAGTCCAGCGCAGCCTGGGCCCCCGAGCACCCAGCCTCCGCAGGCATGTCCTCATCCATAACACCCTCCAGCAGCTGCAGGCTGCACTTCGCCTGGCTCCAGCCCCTGCCCTGCCCCCCGAGCCACTCTTCCTGGGCGAGGAGGATTTCTCCTTGTCAGCCACCATTGGCTCTATCCTCAGGGAGCTGGACACCTCCATGGATGAGACTGAGCCCCCTCAGAATCCAGTGGCTCCCCTCGGCCTCCAGAATGAAGTGCCACCCCAGCCTGATCCAGTCTTCTTAGAGGCGCTGAGCTCCCGGTACTTGGGGGACTCTGGCCTGGATGACTTCTTTCTGGACATTGACACATCTGCGGTAGAAAAGGAGCCTGCGCGGGCCCCACCAGAGCCTCCTCACAACCTCTTCTGTGCCCCAGGTTCCTGGGAGTGGAATGAACTGGATCACATCATGGAAATAATTCTGGGGTCCTAAAACTGTGATGGAGGGGATCCTCTCTTGTGTCATCTTCTGTGGCCTGGATCCCTGAATGCAACTCTGGGTGTGTGTTTTTGTGGGGCCTCTAAGCAGCGACTATGGCCTCCTTTGTTCCCATTTCAGGGTTCCACAAACCGTCTTGCATGTGTGTGTGTGTCTGGTTACCCCAACCTTCTGTGAAGGTGGGTCTTCCTGAATTAATTTATCTATTCCAAATGCCTTAACGAGACTCTGTTTCTGGGAGTCTGATTTTCCACTTAAACATTTCTTCCACCTTTCCCGCTAGTTCCCACTCCCCTGTGACCACTGGGGCCTCAGGGAAGATAAAAGAAAACTGGGCCTGTGGAAGGATGACAGGGATGTGCTGCCAGGTTGCTATAGAAACCCAGGCTCTGCCTCTTGCACCTTGAGGGGGTGGGAGGGGCTGGTCTCCTCCCTCCAGGCTGAACCCCACTTCCTTGGCAGGACCCCAGTCTCAGCAGCCTCCTGATTTCATAACCAGGCCGGACCACGTGCAATAGGGTGGAAACCAAACTGCTCCATGCCACATTATTTAAAAGAAAGGCAGAGTTTGTGGTGACTTTTTTTTTTTTGATTGTTTGTAATTTTTTTAAAAAAAAGTATGGTGCAAAGTCATTTGAACAACTACATTAAAAAAAGAAAACCTTGGAACATATACCATCTACAACAATCAATTTCAGAAAGTAACTTTAAAAATAAATGTTTAGGTGGGCCACAGGGGCTCATGCCTGTAATTCCAAAACCTTGGGAGGTAGCAGCAGGCAGATTGCTTGAGTCCAATAGTTTGAGACCAGCCTGGCCAACATGGCAAAACTCTGTCTCTACTAAAAATACAAAAATTAGCGGTGTGGTGGTGCATCTGTGGTGCCAGCTACTCAGAAGGCTGAGGTACAAGAATTGCTTGAACCAAGGAAGTGGAGGTTGCAGTCAGCCAAGATTGCACCACTGCACTCCAGCCTGGAAGACAGAGACTCCATCTCAAAAAAAAAAAAAAAAAAGAATGTTTAACAAATAGCACTTTCATAAGAGAAGGTACATTATTTTTATAATATCGAGTTAGAGAAATATTTCTTAAACAGATCACAAAAAAACAGCACTTATAAAGAAAGGGATTGGCGAATTGGACCACATTCAAATTAAGAATTCCTGTTTATCACTTCTATGCATACAAACTAGAAAATCTAGAATAAGTGGATAAATTCCTGGACACATACACCCTCCCAAGACGAAACCAGGAAGAAATTGAATCCCTGAACAGACCAATAATGAGCTCTGAAATTAAATCAGTAATAAATAGCCTACTGTCTACAAAAAGACCAGTCCAAGATAGAGTCACAGCCAAATTCTACCAGATGTATAAGAAGAGGCGATATCATTCATACTGAAACTATTCCAAAAAATTGAGGAGGAGGGACTCCTCACTAACTTTTTCTATGAGGCTAACATTATTCAGACACCAAAACCTGGCAAAGACACCACAAAAAAATAAAGCTTAAGGCCAGTATTCTTGATGAACATCCATGCAAAAATCCTCAACAAAACACAGGCAAACCAAATCCAACAGGACATCAAGAAGCTTATTCATCACGATCAAGTAGAGTTTATCCCTGGGGTAAAAGGTTGGTTTAACATACTCAAATCAATAAATGTGACTTATCACATAAACAGAACTAAAGACGAAAACCACATGATTATCTCAATATATGCAGAATAGGCTGTTGATAAAATTCAATACCCTTTCATGTTAAAAACTCAATGAACGAGGTATTGAAGGAATGTATCTCAAAATAATAAGAGTCATCTATGATAAACCTACAGCCAACATCATACTGAATGGGGGAAAGCTGGAATCATTCCCCTTGACAACTGGCATAAGAGAAGGATGCCCACTCTCACCATTCCTATTCAACATTGTATTGGAAGAACTAGCCAGAGCAACCAGGCAAGAGAAAGAAATAAAGGGCATCCAAATAGGAAGAGAAGTCAAACTGTCCCTGTTTGCAGATGACATGATTCTATATCTAGAAAACCCTATAGTCTCAGCCCAAAAGCTCCTTAAGCTGATAAACAACTTCAACAAAGTCTCAGAATACAAAATCAATGTACCAAAATCACTAGCATTCCTATACACTAACAACAGTCAAGCCAAGAGCCAAATCAGGAATGCAATCCCATTCGCAATTGGCATACACACACAAAATACCTGGGAAGACAGGTAACCAGGGAGGTGAAAGAGCTCTACAAGGAGAACTACAAAATGCTGCTCAAAGAAGTCAGAGATGACACAAACAAATGGAAAAACATTCTGTGCTCAAGGATAGGAAGAATCAATATCATTAAAAAGACCATACTGCCCAAAGCAATTTATAGATTCATTGCTATTCCTATCAAACTACCGATGACATTCTTCACAGAACTAGAAAAAAACTTTTAAAATTCACATGGAACTAAAAAAGAGCCCAAAAAACAAAGCTGGACATATCATGCTACGTGATTTCAACTATACTCCAGGGCCACAACAACCAAAATAGCATGGTATATTGGTACAAACACAGATACACAGACCAATGGAGCAGAATAGAAAGCCCAGAAATAAGGCTGCAGGCTGCACACCTACAACCATCTGATCTTTGACAAAGCAGACAAAAACAAGCAGTGAGGAAAGGATTCTCTATTCCATAAATTGTGCTGGGATAATTTGCTAACCATATGCAAAAGATTGAAACAGGACCCCTTCCTTACACCACATGCAAAAATCAACTCAAGATGGATTAAAGACTTAAATATAACAACCCCAAACTATAAAAGCCCTGGAAGACAACCTAGGTAATACCATTCTGTACATAGCAATGGGCAAATATTTCACGATGAAGACACCAAAAGCAATTGCAACAACAGCAAAAATTGACAAATGGGATCTAATTAAACAAAAAAGCTTCTGCACAGCAAAGGAAAACATCAACAGAGTAAACAGGCAACCTACAGAATGGGAGAAAATTTTTGCAAACTATGCATCTGACAAAGATTTAATAACCAATATCTATAAGCAACTTAAATAAATTAACAAATAAAAATCAAACAAACCCATTAAAAAGTGGACAAAATACATGAATAGATACTTTTCAAAAGTATCTGTTTCATATGTTGGCATATGAAAGAAAGCTTAACATCACTGATCATTAGAGAAATGCAAATCAAAACCACAATGAGATACCATCTCACATCAGTCAAAATTACTATTATTAAAAAGTCAAAAAATAACAAATGCTGGCAGGGTTGAGGAGAAAAAGGAACAATTACATGCCATTGGTAGCTATGTAAATTAGACCAACCATTGTGGAAAACAGTGTAGCAATTCTTCAAAGACTTAAAAACAGAAATACCATCCAACCCAGCAATCCCATTACTGGGTATATACCCAAAGGAATAGAAGTCTTTCTATCGTAAAGACACATGCACACGTATGTTCATTGCAGCACTATTCACAATAGCAAAGACATGGAATCAACCTAAATGCCCATCAATGGTAGACTGGATAAAGAAAATGTGGTACATATCCACCATGGAATACTATGTAGCCATAAAAATAGAACTAGATCATGTCTTTTGCAGGAACATGAATGCAGCTGGAGATCATTATCCTTAGCAAACTAATGCAGGACAGAAAATCAAATACTTCATGTTCTCACTTATAAGTGGGAGCTAAACGATGAGAGCATATGCACACAAAGAGGGGAGCAAAAGACACTGGGACCTCAGAGGGTGGAGGGTGGGAGAAGGGAGAAGACCAGGAAAAATAATTAATGGGTACTAAGCTTAATACCTGGGTGGCAAAATAATCTGCACAACAACCCCCCATGACATGAATTTACCTAATGTAACAAACCTGCACATGTACCCCTGAACCTAAAATAAAAGTTAGAAGAAAACAGAATTCCTTTTTATCAGAAGACACCACTAAGAAAGTGAAGAGGTAAGTAACAGAGTGGGAGTAGATACAACACATGTAACTGACAAAGGGCTCATATCCAGAATATGCAAAGAACGCTATGAATCAGTAAGAAAAAAATATCTGATGAAAAAGTGAAAAGATACCAAATTAAAATCAACGAGGCCAGGTGCAGTGGCTCCTGCCTGTAATCCCAACATTTCAGGAGGCCGAGGCGGGAAGATCACTTGAGGTCAGCAGTTCAAGACCAGCCTGGCCAACATGGCAAAACCCTGTCTCTACTGAAAATACAAAAACTAGCTGGGTGTGGTGGCAGGCACCTGTAATCCCAGCTACATGGGGAGGCTGAGGCATGAGAATCACTCGAACCTGGAAGGTAGAGGTTGCAGTGAGCCAAGGTCACACCACTGCACTCCAGCCTAGGTGACAGAGCAAAACTCTTGTCTCAGAAAAACAAAAAAACATAAAAACAAAAAAACAAATGGAATACCACCACACATCCTCCAGGATAACTAAATAAAAAAGACTGAGAATTTTAAGTGTTGGTGAGGATATGGAGCAGTAACTCTTATTTAGTGCTGAAGGTAGTATATTGTGTGCGGTGTCAGCTATTAGATTTTAAAATTAGCATATTCAGGACCTATGTATTTTACTCCTGGGGTAACAGAAATGTATGCATCAGAAAAGACATGTACAATAATTGTTATGGAGCATCTGGGGTTTGGTCTAGGGCCTGCTTCTGACAGCACAGAAAGTCAATCACTGAGAAGAGTATTGCCAGGGAAGGAGGTGTCAACTGAGTGCTGCAGCAAGAAGAACAATAAGTTAGTCTCAAATCTGTCTCCTTGACCAACTAAAATTGGGGGTTTTATATAGTGAGGAAGGCAGGAAAAGAGGCATTAGGAAAGGGTAAGGAAGCAATCATGATGGACGAGGAGTCTGGCATCTCATTGTCTGGATGCGGTCATCTGAGGAGTTTCAGTTCCTTGTCTGAGGGTCAGTTTCCTGAGGAAGGAACTCAGATGGGACAAATATAAGTTTGAAATTTTAAGATCAGGGAGGATGAATTTCTATGTTTATTCAAAAATCCATACGTATTAGTTCTATGGACCAATGGGGCTGGTTTCAGATGTGCATGCCATCATCATCTGTAATAGGAAAAAAAATCTTGAAAAAAATCCAGATGAGACTTCTGGTTTCCAGCTTGGAACTTGTCACTCCTGTCCTCACAAGAAAAAAGCTGAACAAACTAAAAATCAACTTTTTTTTAGGTTTATCAGATAATTGAGGTCACAGGGCAAACCACTACCTTTTTGGAGAAGCAGGTGAATACGGCTAATCATAGCTTACCAGGAGCAGAGGCCACTGGAGCCAGGACCAGGGAAAGAAAAACTAAACGACAATTGCCAAATTGCTGGAAGCTCAGTGTACACAAGCTTGAAATGTCGACATTAAGAAGGTCCCATTATAGGGGGCCCACACTTTCATAAGCCTAACTCCAGGGGAGCCCCCATCAGGTGCTCAGAGAGAACACCAGAGAAAGGCTCTCTCCTGATGTCCACAGGGAAGGGAAAAAGTAACCATTGTACAATACATCCAGGAGATTGTGTCTTAGCAAAATGCCTCCCTCAAGGGAAGCTGTATCGTGGAGGCTAACTGCCTTATGGTTTTCCACAGCCTGGCAGACCCAGGGGATGGGAAACAGCCAACTCCAGCCCCTTCTAGCCGTCCTGTCTCACCTAAGCAGGGATAGAGAAGGGTACTGGTTGGCTGAGAAGCAGCCCAAGGCACAGGCTCTGCAACATTGAGACCTAATCATAGGTCTACAGAACACTTCCCTGCCCTCCACACCTCAGCACCACATGAATAGGGCTCTTGCAACACGAGAGTACAGCAGACAGAAATGCAAATTTTAGACCTTAGAAGTCTCCGGGAAAACCCAAAGACAACAGAAGAGGATCAGAGGAAATTTTAGCCTCTAACACCTAGAGCGAGAGCAAACTGTAGACAGCTTAACTCCCAGCCAGAGAAGCAGCTTCACAATAAAGGTATACTTGCCTCAGTTCTTTTTACCCAGTCATATCTATCATTCAACAAAAAATGATGACACACGAACAGGTGAAACAACACAGCTTGAAGAGACGAACAAGCATCAGAGCCAGACTCAGTTATGGCTGAGATTCTGGAATTATCAGACCAGAATTATCAGACCAGAAATTTAAAGTAACTGTGAATAATAGGCTAAGGGCTCTAGTGGAAAAAGTGGATCATATGAAAGAACAGATGGGCAATGTAAGCAGAGAGAAGAAAATGAAACTGCCTTTGCAGAATTATAAGGAGAGAAATGTAACATGACTAACTCCATCTTGCTTCTAGCCTCACGGGCTAAATTGGTTTTTTGCTTCATCTATTATAGAGGCCAAGATAACTATGAGAGGAATTTTGTTTATAGCTCAACTCTGAGGAAAGGAAAACTACCCATCTCCTTGTTCGGAGGCCGAAGCCACATTCATAAGACAAAGTTAGCATTCTTTGTAGGGTGTTGAATTTTGCTAAAGAAGAGGCAGAGTTAAACGGTGACCAGTCATCATTCAGCTTGTTTTTCCATAAGTTGCATCTGACCCAGAGTCATGGAACCCAGGGTTGCAAGATTTATACATTTCCCAACTACTCCTACAGATAACATAGCTGTTGTGAAACTGAAGGGGAACTGGTCTTCGAGACATTTTTCAGATTTAGCACTTTGGTGGACCAAGAGCTGCCACCTACCTGATCCTGAGTCTCCCTCCCTGCTGGATAAAGACAGTTCTAAACAATTCTGCGATTTCCTCAATGTTTCAGTTTCCCAGCCCCCTGCCTGGCAAAGTACCATTAAAAAAAACCCTCATCTCCAAATTCTTGGAGGGACTGATTTGAGATACCTCTCCCTGTCCTCGTCTGGCTGGCTCTGCAATAATTAAACTCTTACTTCTGCAATACCTGTTGTTCTCACTGATCTTGGCTTTCTGGGGAGTGAGCAAGATGAACCCATTGTGCTGTTACGAAAACTCAAGAAAAGATCAAAAGGAAATGCTACAAATCAAAAACACTCTAACAGAAATTTTAAAATGCCTTTGATGGGTTCGTCAGTAGCTTGAAAATGGCTGAGGAAAAAAATCAGTAAGCTTGAAGATATCTCAATAGAAACTTCTCAAACTGAAAACAAAGAGAAAAAAGAATGAAAGCCATAGAACAGAATATGCAAAAACTGTGGGAGAGTTTAAAAAGACATGCATAGTAGGAATACCAAAAGGGGAAGAAAGAAGGGAACAGAAGAAATATTTGAAGTAATAATGGCTTATAATTTTCTAAAATTAATGATAGACACCAAATGAAGGATCCAGGAAACAGAGAACACTGAGCAGGTTATATGCACTTACATATATCATAGTCACACTACAGGAAAATCAAAGAGAAAACCTTGAAAGAAGCCAGAGGAAATAAAACACCTTATCTGTAAAAGGACAAGGATAAAAACTACATGAGACTTCTCTTCAAAAACCATACAAGCAAGCAAGAAAAAACTCACTAACTTAGAATTCTGTATCCAGTAAAATTATCCCTTAAAAGTGAAGGAGGTCGATATGATGAATATGCTAATTATCTTGATTTGCTCATTACGCATTATATGCATTGAAACATCACTGTGTATCCCATAAATATGTACAATTATTATACAATTATTTTACATCAATTTTTTAAAAGTAAAGAAGAAATAAAGACTTTCTCAGACAAAAATTGAGGAAATTTATCACCAGTAGATCTGCCTGCCAAGAAATACTAAAAGTTATTTAGAGAGAAGGAAGATGCTATAGGTCAAAAAATTGAAACTTCATCAAAAAAGAGACTTAGAAGCCAGGCACAGTGGCTCATACCTGTATCCCAGCACTTTGGGAGGCGGAGGCAGGCGGATCACCTGAGGTCAGGAGTTCGAGACCAATCTGGCCAACATGATGAAACCCTGTCTCTACTAAAAATATAAAAATTAGCCAGATGTGGTCATGCATGTCTGTAATCCCAGCTACTTAGGAGGATGAGGCAAGAGAATCACTTGAACCCAAGAGGTGGAGGTTGCAGTTAGCTGAGATCGCGCCACTGTACTCCAGCCTGGGTGACAGAGTGAGACTGTCAAAAAAAAAAAAAAAAAGGAGAGAGAGACTTAGAGAAGGAATAAATGAAGGGCTTCCTCATTCCCTCACCTGAGGTCCTGGTGCCATGTTCAGCACTCAGATCTCCATCTATGCTGCATAATATGAATACGAAAAATGCTGAATATTTGGCTTAAAAAGGAAATAAACTTGTTTTCATAGCTGGAAACTCTGTGTGTAAAGAACTGCAGTGGACATAGTGAGTTCTCTCACTCATGAAAGGGAGGAATGTAGTGCAAATGACCTGGCAAGCCTGTAAATAAGAAACGGGGCCAGACGTGGTGGCTCACACCTGTAATCCCAGAACTTAGGAAGGCCTAGGTGGGAGGATCACTTGAGTTCAGGAGTTTGAGACCAGCTTAGGAACATAGTGAGATGCCAGCTCTACTAAAAAATAAAACGAAAATATGGTAAAAGCTATCTTCTCAGCTCTATAGATGTTAACAAGGTACCTTATTGTGTCTTATGCAAAGGGAACATTTTCATTACAGTGTCATGATGCCAGGAAAGGTCTGGCATCATTTGAGACCAGTCATTCAGAGTTTAAAGAAAAAAGAGTTAAATTATTTTAAGTGTAGACATTATGCGCTGTTTAAAAGCCAAATATTACAGTTTTTCAGACTAGAAATAGAAAGGCACTGAAGCATCCCTCAGGTTAAATTTCTAATAAGGTAAATATTGATTTTTATAGTACTCATTAAAATAAGCCCTTTGGGGTCCCACCTCCTTTCTTTTAAGAGAGTAAAGCCTTCTTGAGATGAAAAAGTGAGAAAATCACTGTGGATTATCCCCAGTCATGATTGGCCCATATCTTACTATGATCTCAGAAGGAGCCATTGTTAGAGAATTTCAACATCTCAAGATCATTGGCCAAGGCAGCTTTGCCAGGGTGACATTGGCCAGCACATCCTGACTGGGACCAGAGTGGCTGTGAAGGTCACTAACACGAGTCAGCAGAGCTTCTCCAGCCTCCAGAGATGGCCCCTCAAAGTCCAGAGTATGAAAGCCTTGAATCACCCCAACATAGGGAAACTATGGGAGGTGCCCAAGAAAACATCACGTGGTCGTGGCGAACGCTAGTGGAGGAGAGGTCTTCTGTACTTACCGGACCACGACCAGATGAAAGAGAGTGACCCAAGGCAAATTCCACCAGATAGCATCTGCCGTGCAGCACTGCCACCAGAAGGGAACTAAAACCAGAGACCTGCTTTTGGGTGCTGACCTGAATGTCAAGGTTGCTGACGTTGGCTTCAGGGATGAGTTCTTCTCTGGTGACAAGCTAGATACCCTCTGTGGCAGGCGCCCTTATACGGCTTCACAACTCTTCGGGGACCAAAAGTACAACGGCCCTTTGGTGGCCGTGTGCAGCCTGGGAGTCATTCTCTATGTTCTGGTCACTGAGTCCCTGCCTTTTACTGGATAGAACTTCAGGGAGCTACAGAAATGGGTACTGTATTAGTCAGGGTTCCCTGGAGAAACAGAACCACCGCGATGGATGGATGGATGGATAGATAGATAGATAGATAGACAGACAGACAGACAGACAGACAGACAGACAGACAGAGAAAATTTATTATGGGAACTGGTTCATACAATTACAGAGGCCGAGAAGTCCCACTTTCTGCTGTGTGCACTCTGGAGAACCAGGAAAGCCAGCACTGTAATTCAGTTCTCATCCAAAGGCCTGAGAACCAGGGAGCCAATGGTGTAACTTCCAGAGCAAGGCCAAAGGCCTGAGAGCTGGCCAGGGTTCAGGGCAAGGGGGACAGAGTAGGTGTAAGTTCCGAAGTCTGAAGGACTAAGAACTAGGCACATTGATGTTTGAGGGCAGGAGAAGATGGATGTATAAATTAACTTACTGAAGCAATGAATGTTTTGACTCCAGAAGAGATGGTAGGAGCTGGATGTGTCTATAATATGTTCAACAAGTATTTGTCCAGCAATTGTGTTTATTGGGCAGCTCCTGTACACTTGCATGGTGCTAGAGCTAGATAAGTAAAATGGAATACTTGTCCTGGAGGAGCAAGCACACGTGTGTATTCGGAGATTGAGTCCCAAGTATTTATTCAGCACCTTTCTGTGCCTAGCATCCATGCAAGTGATGAAGCAGTAGCTCTGTGTTTTCTTTGTTGAATGGTGGAGATAAGTACAGAGGGGCCACTTCATTTAGTGTGAGGAGGGAAGTTAGGTTCCTACAGGGAGTGCTAACTGAATGGCTGGATGGTGGAAGTTAGTGGGCCAAGGAAGAGGATAGGCAGATTTTCAGAGCCCTGGCACTGAGAAAGACAGCAAAAGTGCATTTCAGCAGTGAGCACAGGGCTGAGCGGGTGGTAAAAATAGCACTTTTTTTTCTTTCTTTTTTTTTTGAAGACAGATTTTCGCTCTTATTGTCCAGGCTGCAGTGCAATGGTGCGATTGCAGCTCACTGCAACCTCCGCCTCCTGGGTTCAATGGTGCAATCTCAGCTCACTGCAACCTCTGCCTCCCAAATTCAAGCGATTCTCCTGCCTCAGCCTCCCCAGCAACTGGGATTACAGGCATGCACCACCGTACCTAGCAAATTTTTTTTTTTTTTTTTGTATTTTTAGTGGAGATGGAGTTTTACCATGTTGGTCAGGCTGGTCTCAAACTCCTGACCTCAGGTGATCCAGCTGCCTCGGCCTCCTAAAGTGCTGGGATGAAAAAACAGTACTTATTTACCTGGAAAGGTAGGGCAGAGGAAATAAGTTCCAGGCTGTTGGGGACCAACAGAGGCAGAAAGCACGCTTCACTTACCTTACTGGGTTGCCTGAAACACAGACCCTGATTAAGAAGATTTCAGATGCACAAACATGGTGCTTTCCAGAAGATGTTCTGTAGGACACAAGGTGCTTGCCACTAGATAAATAGGTCCCAGGGTAATCTTTGTTCAGAGATGCAAATGTCCATTGTGAAGCTGAAAAGGGGAAAAGTCCACAGGTTTCTAGAAGGTTTGGGCAGCTTTTCAACTGTGCATCTGGGGAAATTGGATGCACCTTGGGAAATGCCTTACCAGTGCTCCAGGGGCACGGATGCTGCCTGGCTCATCTAACAGGTCTGGGTCTCCCTGAAGATCCCGTCTTCTCCTGAGAGATCAACACAAGCTAGAGGCAGCTGGAGGGAAGGACAAAAGCACTAAGCTTTGTTGAACCTACTTCATCTCCTTTTGGTAGGTTTCTTCTGTGTTTAGCTCATATCCTAGAATTATTTTGCATCCATATAGAAAATCTATCACATAGTTATTTAACTTTTGAAAGGCTTTGTTGTCTCTAAAATCAAATCTGGTTAAATGTGGGACCTTCCAGCTACCATCCCCTACTCCCTCCCTCCCACATCCCTCATGCATTGACTGTCCTTAGGAAGTGAAGTAGCTGTTCCTGGAATCCTTAGTCAAAATTAACTTGATGCCTGCTCGTTACTTTCTCACCATGTGTTAAGACACACACACACACAAACTGGAGGATAATCACAATTTGTGGTGTGGAGGAAAACAAATATTATTTTCAATGAACTCTTGGTGTTCAAACCTTGTGGATTTCAGTACCTCCCATATGTGAGGTTTAAAAATCAGAGAAACAGCCGGGCACAGTGGCTCACGACTGTAATCCCAGCACTTTGGGAGGCCAAGGTGGGTGGATCACTTGAGGTCAGGAGTTTGAAACCAGCCTGGCCATCATGGCAAAACCCCATCGCTACTAAAAATACAAAAATTAACCGAGCGTGGTAGCGTACGCCTGTAATCTCAGCTGCTAGGGAGGCTGAGGCAGGAGAACTGCTTGAACCTAGGAGGTGGAGGCTGCACTCCAGCCTGGACAATAGAGCGAGACTTCCATCTCAAAAAAATAAAAATAAAAACAAATAAATCAGAGAAATCCATGAGTTTTAAAAGTGTCATTTAAGAGGGAGGAAAATAGAGACTTCTGTGCACTTGAGTGAGTGAACATTCACACATCTATTTCTGCCTTGCAATTTTTATGTGTAATGATGTCTTTATTTTGGACAGTTAGTTACATCTGAGAATAAGTACAGTCTGTTAACAACGCAGTACTACTTTCTCCTCTCTTTCTCCAGAACGGGCTAATGGCTTCTCACTCTCCTTTTCTTCTCCTTGTAGATACATCACACAGTTCTGCTGACACCCTCCGTGAAAGTCAGAGCTGTGTGGAACTCACTCCAGCGCCCCCACCCTCAGCAGCTGCCTCGCGTCTCCCTGCCCAGGGCTCAGCCGCTGTGACAGACGCCCTGAGCTGCAGTGCACTCCAGGCTTCTGTCCTCTCAGACAATCCCCAGACAGAGGGGACGGAGATCTCATTTCGGGTGGGACTCTGGAGCTTTTTCCAGAGCCAGACTGCTTGGTGGGGACACTGGAGCATTCTGGAAGGGTCCTTGATTGAACATGTTGTGGCAGGTTTTTTTTTTTGCCTGTCCTTCAGGCTGATACCACCCTTCAGGCACTTTCTCCTTGAATATGACTGGCACAGGGCCTGGCACATAATCGTGCTCAGTATCTTTCCTCTATGAGGGAGGCACACACACAGAAAAGAACTACAGGGGAATTTTAGGAGAGAGAGACAACTTTGTATGGCTGAGGTGAGAATCAGAACTGTTTTGTGGATGAGGCTGATGACAGGCAAAAATTAAAGTGTAGGTTCAACACCTCATTCACCAGACACTATCATCAACTGGTATGTTTTTAGTTTTGCTATGGAAAGAGAAATATTGGTGACTGCAAACAAACACAAGGCTTTACAATCTTGTGAAGCAGATGAATGTTCATCAATTAATTACATAAATAAATATAAATTTACACGAGAAGCAACCTAAATGTCCCATAGGAAAATGGTAAAATAAATGGTGATAGGTTCTTTTCTTTAATATTATGCAACACTGAAATTGTTTCAGGGCTGGGCACAGTAGCTCATGCTTGTAATAACAGCACTTTGGGAGGCTAAGGTGGGAGGATTACTTGAGCCCAGGAATTTGAGACCAGCCTGGGCAACATAATCATGTCTCTACAAATAATACAAAAATTAGCCAGGTGTGGTGGCACCTGCCGGTAGTCTCAGCTACTCAAGGCTGGGGCAGGAGGATCACTTGGGCCTGGGAGATGGAGGCTGCAGTGAGCCATGATAATGCCACTGCAGTCCTGCCTGGGTGACAGAGTGAGGAGTGAGACCCTGTCTCAAAAAAAAAAAAGAAAAGAAAAAGGAAAAAACAAAATTGTTTCAAAGATTCATAAGATGAGTACAATAACACTGGGTGTTTAAAAAGTGGGATATAGGCCGGGCATGGTGGCTCATGCCTGTAATCCCAGCACTTCGGGAGGCTGAGGCAGGCAGATCACTAGGTCAGGAGTTAGAGACCAGCCTGTCTAACATAGTGAAACCCCGTCTCTACTAAAATACAAAAATTAGCTGGGTGTGGTGGCATGCGCCTATAGTCCCAGCTACTCGGGAGGCTGAGGTGGGAGAATCGCTTGAACCCAGGAGGCGGAGGTTGCAGTGAGCTGAGACCACATCATTGCCTTCCAGCCTGGGTGACAGAGTTAGACTCCGTCTCAAAAGAAAAAAAAAAAGTGAGATATAAAAATACAAAAGAAATCCCTATTTTATAAAAACAAATGAGTGTTTGTCTATGACAGGAAGGTTGGTTACAGACCACAGTGAACAGTGGGTTTCCCTGGTGATGGATTAGGAAGCATAGAGCATCTTCTCATTCATGATGAATGTTTTGGCAGGAGGTAAATGGATTTGTTTTTCCATTGTTTAAATTTACACTTAGATGCTTTGCTTGCTTTAAACGAGAATTAAAGCTTTAGCATGTGTCCCTTCTCTCTCTTTGAGTTGTTTCTTTTGGTTTTGGTGGCGCAGGAGTAAGGTGAAGGTCACCCGGCACTTGTTGCGTGGGTTATGTGCCAGGGAAGAGGCCCTGGCAGAGCGGGGTTTTGAGAGATGTGACCTCTGGGCTCTCATTCCCTTTCAGCACCTGTAGCGTTCATCTCCTCTGTCTGCTATTTGTCTCGTTTTGGGTTTTGTCTGCTGTTTCTGAAAGCAAAAACTTGTGTGCAAGGAGAAAGTTCTAAGAAATGCTTCCAGGGATGATGATGAGAGTTTGATTTTCGAGTGAGTGTTTCTGAGCATCTGATTAAACTCGTATGTCAGTATAAAAATGTACATTGTTCTGGATTAGTTCCATCATTTCATAGCGACAGCTCCCCTCTTCTACAGTTCCCACCAAAAGGGACTATTTTGTTTGAAAGCTTTTTCCTTGGGAGCCACTGGTGTATTATGTTTATCAGCTTTTAAAAAATTCTGTTTCTGTTTTTTTCTTTAAAGTAGCTAGGTGTTTTTGAGCTGAAAATCAAAAGTACCTATGGTATACCCATGAAGGTAGAATAAGGCATATAATTTGTTATACAATGTCAAAATTCTAGAAGGTTTTTTTTCTCTAATCTGTGAAATTTTTTCTTTCAATATAGTTTCTCTATGTTCTCTAAATTTTTATTTTGAAGACCTACTGGGTCATTTAAAGTGAGACAGACCAGTTGGACCAAGCATGATGGCACATACACTTGTCTTTTATGATGTCTTGGACTTACCCTCCTTTGCAAAATAGAGATACTGAGGGTTGGCCCTATAAAGATGGGGGCTATTTTTGCAATCAAGAGATGATGAAAAAAACTCCTACTACTTTCCTTATACCCCAAATTACACAATTAGTGACTTATGCTTTTAAGTCTTGAAGACTTTTCATCATGAGTTTCTGTTAAAATATAAATATCCAGGATGGAAAGCAGCTTCCACCCAGAATCTTACCAGGGTTCCTGCCACCACCTGAGAGGACAGAGTGGACTGACCTGGTGGGAAAATTCATCCCTGCTGGGCCTGAGGGATAGGCTGGAAGGAAACTGGCTTCACCAAGGACTTTTCACAGCCGCTCCTGGTTCTGCAGTGAGAGATTCTAGTACACAGATTGTACAGTTACTCAGAAGAACAAGGGTATTGCATATACATTTCACCTGCTTGAAACTGGTTGGTAATTTGCTTTATTCTCTTTGCTGATTAATTTATAGCCTATTCCATCTTTCTCCTCCCTTTCCTGGCAGTTGCTGCTCTTTTTAGGGATTGTGGTGGGGAAGACACTATGATTTTCTACCAAAGTGTTTGTTACAATTCAATTCCATCCTACTATTCTGGGAAAATGTGTATCCTCCCACCTCTCAACCATCCTCCTTTCCCTTTCTCAGTTTTTGTTCTGCTTCTGCAAGTTTTCTTAACATGTGGGCGATGGAAGCGTTGAGCAATTTTGGTGAAATAAAATTCCATTTACCAACATGTGAAGAGTACGCATTCAGGGACCTCCAACATAGGTATACAATAAACTGTGGACAGTGTTTGAGGAAACCCAGCTGTTTACTACCACAACTTGATGAAATGAACAATGGACTCGAGCCTTTCCGGGCTCGGCTGGCAGCCCCCGAGTCTCAGTCCCCTTCTAGGAAGAAGTGCACCAGTGTCACCGTGTGCAGGGGGAGAGAGTCATACGGCTCTCCACCAGGAACAGCTCCCATCCCTCCTCTGCCTCACCCCTGCCTCCTGCGAGCGTCATGTTGAGAGACATGCCTTCCCTGCTGCACGAAGGAGTTTGTCAGCAAGCTCTGGGAAACATCTGGTTCCTTGAACTTCCTATGTACCTCATGGTGGGAGATTTTGAGAAATTTCACCATTTATCAAAAATGGTTTTCAATGTTAAAAATGGTTCTTTTTAGTTTTGTTCAGTCTTTCTACCTTTTTCTCAATGTATTTCCCATTTTTACTGTACATATTCATATACATAATTTTTTTTTTTTTAAAAAGGGTTTTATGCCTGGCGCGGTGGCTCATGCCTGTAATCTCAGCACTTTGGGAGGCAGATAATGAGGTCAGGAGATCGAGAACATCCTGGCCAACATGGTGAAACCCTGTCTCTACTAAAATACAAAAAGTTAGATGGGCGTGGTGGTGCACGACTGTAGTCCCAGCTGCTCTGGAGGCTGAGGCAGGGGAATGGCTTGAACCTGGAAGGAGGAGGTTGCAGTGAGCTGAGATTGCACCACTGCACTCCAGCCTGGTGACAGAGTGAGACTCCGTCTCAAAAAATAATAATAATGATAGTAAAAATTTAAAAAGGGGTTTACAATATATAGTTTTTATCACCTAGTTACAGCTAAATATTGTGCACATTTTCTCTCTTCTACAACAGTTAAAATAATTACATTCTTTGGAAGAAACATAAGTTTTTAAGTAGTCTCATTGGGAAAATTGAGGTAAAATTTTTTTCCAAGAAGACTTCATTTTATTTTACAATGCCTTAAGCAAAAAGGGAAGTCCTGTCTTAGGTAACTTTCTACAGATGATAGAAACTTGCCCGTCAATTAACCTTGTAACTTGCTTCTCTACACCCACATAATCATGAATCAGGTGATCCACTTTGTCTTTTCCAATCTATTTCTCCCACGTGCTTCCTCTTTCCTATCCAGTCTCGTCATGCAGATGAACTTGCCTTACCTCAGCACTTCTGGCTCCTTCCTCTAAAAAGAGATGATATTAGTTGACTTTGATCAACTCTACTCAAACTTTATCCTCAGTTCCACATTAGGATTAGCCTTTAATAATCTGAAGATATAATTCAATTGCTTAAAAGAGTTGTTAGAAGACCTTGGTAGAATTACATATATCAAGAAACTCTAGACTCAGACATGATGTAGATATGACTGACTTTCTTTCTTTTTTCTTTTTTTTTTTTTTTTTGAGATGGTCTCACTCTGTCACCCAGGCTGGAGTGCAGTGGTACGATCTCAGCTCACTGCAACCTCTGCTTCCCAGGTTCAAGCGATTCTCCTGGCTCAGTCTCCCAAGTAGTTGGGACTACAGGCACCCACCACCACACCCGGCTAATTTTGTATTTTTAGTAGAGATGGGCTTTCACTGTGTTAGCCAGGCTGGTCCTGAAGTCCTGACCTCAGGTGATCCACCTGCCTCGGTCTCCCAAAATGCTGGGATTATAGGTGTCAGCGACCGCACCTGGCCTCTTTTTTTTTTTTTTTTAAAGTAATTTCTCAGGGGAGGGCAGGGCAGAGGTAAGAAGTAGTTGGTACTGTAAGGAAGTGTTAGAGACTTTTATGGAAAGGTGTTCATTATTTTAAGGCAACTAACAAACGATATCTTTCAGTCAGAATATTGGAGCAGCAGCCTTTACTGGTCATGAAATTTGCATGATATCTAAACTTGTATTTGCAGAAAAAGGTAAATGTTGATTAATAGCAACTTTGTATAGAAAGGTAGATGCCAGCATAAAAGTGGTGCATGCAGACAGTGGTAGTTCTGGAGTCCTGGTCCTTGAGCTGCTTGTCCATCACAAGGCCATCACACCCAGGTAGAAATGCCTGGGGCAAGCAGCGGAGCTGTCCATGTCAGCATTTACACAGGGAACACTTCTTGGATGGCCGGGTGTCATGGGGCTCAAACCTACAGCTGTCATTGTGCATGTAATACTCACAGGTCTGTCCATAGAAGGAGGGGGCTCAGGCACAAAAGAACCCCAGCATGCAGGTTCCCCAGTCAGACAGTGGGTTCTGTTTAGCTCCTTACTGTCTTGTATCCCCATGGAAGGGATATAGTGGGAAGACTATGGGCGAATTGCAGGCTCCTCTTGAGGCTGAATACTGTCATCTCTGAGGCCAGGCCTCCTGAGGTGAACGTGCAAGTTCATGGTGGCCCAACCCAGCAACAAATCCCACTTCAAACGCCTTGAAATGGCCATGATCAAAATTACACTCTGACATTGTCCCCTGAACATTTGGGCAGGCCAGAGTATAGGAGAGGCAGAATTATTCATTGTTTTTAGTTAGGAGGGAATGGCTGATGGTTGCTTGGCTACTCCACAGACGCACAACAGAGCAGCTCCTTCTGGATCCCTCATCCCCTTGCAAGCTGGGAGCTCTGGTCGGTGCTTCTCAAATCGGTTTTATTTTTCTGAGTCAAAGGGGCTGCTGACATCGTGGGAGCCAGAGCACCTGAAGCAAATCTATTCCCAGCTTGAAAAGTGCAGATAAGGAAATTGCCCGAGTGACCATCACTGATTTTGCTCCCTGGGGCTAAGTGCACCTAGCGGGCATGCTGAGTACTGCCCCCTCCTGCTGTCCAGTGGCGTCAGGGACTGGCGTGGTTCCCAGAGCTTAGCTGCCTCCTCTGCCTGTCTGTGCAGGGCCAGTTTCAGCTGTGTGCAGCCTCCAAGCTTCAAGCACAAAGGATCACTCAGTGGCTGAAGAGCAGGAGCCCCAGGCACCTCTGCTAGTTTATTGGAGTGCTCGGCAATCTTCCTTCAGCTCGAGCAACGGGCTCCTCAACAAGTATCAGGTAGAACTATTTTGCATTCATTTGCAGCTAACCATTAAAAAAATTGCCCACTTGTTTAGGAAACAGCCACAAGCTATGCTTTGTGATAAAAATTTTCAAATGGTTATTTTTCTCAATGAGTAAGCACCACAATCAAGTAGGAAAAACAAATATTCAAAATTTTTCAATATATGCAATATATGTGATTAACATTTTAGTATGAAAAATGTTAAGAATAAGCAGTTTTAAAAAATGAAAAATGTAATAACATGAAAATATTTTAAACATTACTATAAATGAAAAAAAAAGCATATATTTTTAAGCATCAGATTGGCAGAGATGGGAAAACCCACATCATGCTCTATACCCATGAGAGACTGGGAAAAGCACCTCCTCATATATTACTGGTGGGAGCATTCATAGACAACACTTTCATAAGACTGGCAATGTGTGATGACAGTTTAGAATATGCACACTCTTTTTCTGACATGGGAATTTCTTCTTAACTCATCCTAAGATAAACGGACAAATCCCAAAGGAGACTGGCTCAGGATGGCTGAGTGCAGTGTTATTTATTTCCCGTGCCATCAGTGGAGCCTGCTCTGCCTCCTGCTCTCTCTGATGTGCAACTCACTGGATTCAGAGCTTATGCGCAGCCCCAGGGCAAACCCAGGGTACCCAGCTAGTGACTGAAAGAACATTTCTTCTGTTCCGGGTAGAACAGTCACAGATTCTAGTGCAGGGGCCCTGACACTTGGTGAGCAGCATCCACTTTGTCTTTCCCTGAAGCAAATCATTAACGTCCAGCACACAGCAGTTGTGTCAGCTCTGCAGATGGAGCCTGGCCCATGTGGCTGCTGTCCCCAGGGCTCAGTGTCCCTGCTCTGAGATCCACCAGCAGGTATTTAGCCAGGGCAGGTCTGGTCTCCCGCCCTGACTGGCACCAGCCAGGATTAGAGACTGAGTGGCCTGGGGCTCACAGTTAGAGAAACAGCCGGCTCCTCCTTTCCTCCCTCCTGTGTCACCTCCTTTCCTCCCTCCTGTGTCACCTCCTTTCCTCCCTCCTGTGTCACCTTGGTCAAAGCTTCGAGTTCCAGGAGCAGCAGACTTCTCCCTCCACCCTCTTCAGGAACACCACTGAGCCTGGTGGCCATCCGGGCAACCCGATGCCCTCAGAGCAGCAGGTTTGCTCCATCGTCATGAATGGCATCTCCATGTGCCAGTGTCATCAGATGGTCAGAGTGGGGTGTGGGGAGCATGAGGCAGTTGTGTTGTGGATTTTTTTTTCCTAGAGGAATTAGAAACCTATTTACATACAGTTAGCATTAATTTGCATACGATCCTCTCATAACTAACTCCAAATACTTCTCTATGAATTCAACTAATTAGCGCAGCTAATCACTATTGTAGCCCAACCCAGCATTAAAGGCATTAAATACATAAAATACTGAATAGATCTGTAAAGTCATCATCATGATAATGGTAAATCAGCATAGGCCGCTCACAAATGCAGCTGGCAATAGCTGCTTCCAGCCCTGATTCCTTATGCTGGAGTGATAGCTTAGCCGACAAATTCCAGGAAGATTGTACCTTTATAACAGTTGGCGCAGTTAACCCCTACTGCCCCACCTGCTCCAAAAAACACAAAGAAGGAAAAGAACCTAATGTTAATTTACGGTCTTTCATTCAATAGGCACTGTGCTAAGGTGGGCAGTTATTATTCCACATGTATTCTGTCATTCAGTAAGAAATTTACGTAGTTGTTGGTTGATGAAGAGAAGAACACATAAAAAATGCCACGTTGTAGGTTTGTAGGTTATCTGAGATTGCCCTTAGGGTTTGCAGTGTTTGGCCTGCATGACTGCCTGCCACAGCTGAGTCTACCTTTCCTTCCTTTCTTACCCTGTATCCTAAAGTGACTAGACCTGCCTCACTTGAGAGTAGAAACTATGGGGAGGGGAGCAGCTCAATCTGCTCTGCCACTGGCCCTGTGTTGAATCCCACCTGATGCGTTCCACTGGGCATTGATATTATCCTGCACATTATTGAAATGACATGCTCACCACTGGTGTGTATAGCTGACTTTCAGTAGCATTTGGGGAAATGTTACCTCTTCAGAGGTTGAGCAGGGGACAGGAGGGATCTGTTCTCAGACAGTACAAGAGTCCTCGAAATTCAAGCCACTCTGTGCAGTCACCTTAAAATACTGATCTTTTCTTTACTTTTTATTTTTTATTTTTATTTTTTGAGACAGAGTCTCGCTCTGTCACGTAGGCTGGAGTGCGGTGGTGCAATCTTGGCTCACTGCAACCTCTGCCTCCCAGTTTGCAGTGACTCTCCTGACTCAGCCTCCCGAGTAGCTGGGATTACAGGCACACACCACCACGCCTGTCTAATTTTGGCATTTTTGTAGTACGAACAACTTGTTCTCCAGGTGAATACCTTTCCACTGTGGCCTTAGGGCCTAGAACCTTCTCCTGTGAACCTGACTACCATTAAGGGAGAAGTTTACTTCTTGCAGATGATCTCAGTTCTGTGCTAATGAGCTCTTCTTTCTCCACTGCTGCCCCCAGACATGGCCACATAAACCTTCGCCAGCCAACCTTTGCTGTGGAGGGCAACCATGGTGAAATCCAGCGCCATTGGCCTTGAACAGAGACGGTGTCCTGGCTGAGAAGTTAGAGGGCGGTCTAGTCTTCACAGCTTTCCAAAATGGTCCCGTCCTGTGTGGCAGGGTGTTTCTAGGGTAATAGAGTTTCAGTTACACTGTAGCCTGATTGATATCCAAACACTCCGTGGAACTTTGTTTCTAGAAAAAAAAAAAAATGTGTGGCTACCAATAAATTCATAAACAAATTGATAGGTAATGATTTTGTAATTTGGGGTAGACTGCCTGGTCCAATGTTTCAAAGCTATTGTAGTATACTTATTTTTAAAATAAATCACTGGCCTACCTTAGGTCACTTTCTCCCAACACCAGAATGATAGTTCAAAATGATAAACGTGAGTAAACTGTAGAATGAAATTTCCGGTGTCTCTGAATGGACTGTGCGCATTGCCCTGTCATTGCCCATTGTCTTATTCATCCACTAAGATCTCACTTTCCTCCTTCTGTGACTTCCCCTTCTTTGAATGTCTCTGGGACCTGCTTGATTAGGCACTGCCTTGCGTGTTCTTTTTTTTTTTTTTTTTGAGTTTTGTATTGTGAAGTAGATTTTAAGTCCCATAAGTGAGATATATTTTATGCTGCTTCTGTATTGGTAGCACCATTTGGCTCACTGTTAGGTGTCCCAATATGAAGCTATGTCTCTTATGTTGAGTTTAGGTGATATCATATGGCTATAAAGGGGTCAGTTCTCCAAGAGGACAAAATAATTCTTAATGTATATTCACCGAGCAGCAAAGCATCAAAATATAAAGCAAAAACAGATAGAATACAATGAAAAATATATGAATTCCATGTTATAGCTGGAGCCTTCAACACCAGTATATCAGTAATTGACAAATCTAACAGGCAGAATATCAGTGAGGTCATAGTTGTACTGAGCAGAACCATCAATCAACTGGTTGTAATTGACATTGTAGACAATTTATCTAACAACAGCAGGGTAAGCATTCTTCTCAAATTCATGCAGCTCATTCAACAGGATACACCACACTCTGGGCCATAAAACATACCTCAACAAATTTATAAGACTAGAAATCATACAAAGTTTGCTGTAAGACCACAATGAAATTAAAATTAAAAAAAAAAAAAAAGATAGTCTGAAAATCCCAAAATAGTTGGAGATTAAACAATACACTTCTGAATAACACATGGGTAAAGGAATAGGTCCCAAGAGAAGTTTAAAAGTATTTTGAATTAAATAAAAACACAAATAGAACTTTCAAAATTTGTGGAATGCAGTAAAAATGGTGATTGGGGGAAATTCGTAGCGGTGAATGATGAGAAAAAAGATATATCTAAAATCAATAATCTAGTTTCCGATTTACCTTAGGAAACTAGAAAAACAGAAATCCAAAATAAGCAAATGAAAAGAAAAATAATAAAATGAAAATTAGAAGAGAAATCCAAATAAGCAGACAAAAAGAAATAATAAAAATTAGAACAGAAATCAATGAAATGGAAAGCAGAAAATCAACCCCAAAGTTGATTCTTTGAAAAGATCAATAAACTTGATAAACCTTTAGCCAGACTAAGGAAGAAAGACAGTAGAAACAATACTAACATCAGAAAATAAAGATGGGCCATTGTGATGCCATGAACATTAAAGGGATAATAAAGGATTATTATGAACAACTGTACATCCACACATTTGATAGCCTAGATAAAATGGATCAATTCCTTGTAAGACACAAATCTAAACTCTCAGAAGAGACATAGGTAATCTAAGCAGAACTAAATCTGCTAAATTTGAATCAATAAGCTTCCAGCTGGGCATGGTGGCTCACACCTGTAATTACAGCACTTTGGGAGGCCAAGGCAGGAGGATCCCTTGAGTCCAGGAGTTCAAGACCAACCTGGGCAACATAGTGAGACCCTGTCTCCATACTAACTAAAAAAATTAGCTGGACATGGTGACATGTGCCTGCAGTCCCAGCTACTCGCAAGGTTGAGGTAGGAGGATTGTTTGAGCCTGGGAGGTTGAAACTGTAGGGACCCATGATAGTGCCACTGCACTTAGCCTGGGTGACAGAGTGAAACCCTGTCTCAAAAAAACAAACAAAACAAAACAAAAAACTTCCAAAACAGAAAGCAGCAGGCCAAAATAGATTCACTGGTGAATTCTACCAACATGTAAGGAAGAAATTATACCAATTCTCTACAATCTTTTCTAGAATATAAAAGAAAAAAGAATAATTCCTAACTCATCCTACAAAGCCAGGATTACCCTAATATAAAAACCAAAAACATTACAAGAAAGGAAAAGTATAGACCAATATCACTGATGAACATAGACAGAATAATCCTCAACAAAATATTAGTGAATCAAATCCAGCAGCATATTAAAAAGATCATACAGCATGACCCAGTGGAATTTATTTCAGGCATGCAAGCCTGGTTCACCATTTGAAGGTCAATTAATGCAATCTGTCATGTTAACATGCTAAAGAATAAAAAAACTATATGATCATATCAATAGATGCAGAAAAAGTATTTGATAAAATTCAACACTCATTCATGACTAAAAACAAACAAACTCCACAAACCAGGAACAAAGTGTAATTTCCTTAATTTGATAAGAAATATTTACCAAAACCCTACAGCTAACCTCATACTAAGGGTGAGAAAGTAGATGCTTTCCTGGTAACATCAGGAATAAGGCAAGGACATCCCTTCTCACACCATTTAGACTCAACATTGTTGTGGTGTCCTAGCTTACACAATAAAACAAGAAAAGGTGAGAAAAGGCACTACTGTCCCTGGGTGTCTATGGAGGATTGATTCCAGGAACCTGACTTTCATACCCAAATTGAACTTAAGTTCCTTATATAAAATGGTGTCATATTTGCATGTAACCTAAGTACATCCTCCCACAAACTTTAAATTACTTCTAGATTATACTACCTAAAAATGCTATGAAAATAGTTGTTATGCTGTATTGTTTTTTAAGTTGTAGTTTTAAAATTGTCTTTTCCCAAATATTTTGCTCCATGGTTGGTTGAATTCGAGGATGCAGAACCCACATATATGAAGAGCTGATTGTAAATAGATTGGAAAGGAAGAAACAAAACCATCTTTTTTTTGTACATTGCATGACTGTCTACGTAGAAAATCCCAAAGGATCAAGAGAAGTCCTAAAACTGCTGAGCAATTATAGTAAGCCTGCAGGATATAAGATTAATATCAAAATATCAATGGCCTTCCTGCATACCAATAATGAACAACTGGAATTTGAAATTTAAAACAAATTGTCATTTAAATTAGCACCAAAAAGAAAGAAAGATTTAGGTACAAAACTAACAAACCAACTACAAGATCTATGTGAAGAAAACTACAAAAGTCTGTTGAAAGACCTCAAAAAAGATCTAAATAAGTGGAGAAATAATCCATGTTCGTGAATAGAAAAACTCAACATTGGCAAGACTTCGGTTTTTCCAGACCTGATCTACAGATTCTACACAATCCCAGTCAAATCCCAGCAAGTTATATTGTAGATATCAACAAACTGATTCTAGGGTTTATATGGAAAGGCAAATGACCCAGAATGGTCAACAAAAATATTGAAAGAGAATAATAAAGTCAGAGAAATAATACTATACAACTTCCAGATTTACTATAAAGTTACAATAATCAAGACAGTATAATATTGATGAAAGATTAGTGAAATAGATCTATGACATACAATCGAGATCCTAGAAATAGATCTACATAATAGAGTCAACTTGTCTTTGGCAAAGGAGCGAAGGCAATTCAGTGGAGCAAAGATATTCTTTTCAACTAATGATACTGGATCAACTGGACATCCACATACAAAAAAGACCTTAGACACAGACCTTACACCCTTTCTAAAACTTAACTCAAGATGGATCACAGACCTAAATGTAAAAGATCAAACTATCAAACTTTAAAAGATAACATAGGAGGCCAGTCACGGTGGCTTACACCTGTAATTCCAATGCTTTGAGAGACTGAGGCTGGAGGATCGCTTGAGGCCCAAAGTTTGAGACCAGCCTGGGCAACATAGTGAGACCTTGTCTCTAGAAAAAATAAAATTAGCCCAGTGTGATGGTATGCATCTGTGACCCAGCTCCTTGGGAGGCTGAGGCAGGAGGATTGCTTGAGCCTGGGAGGTCAAGGCTGCAGTGAACTGAGACTGCACCACTGCACTCCAGCCTGAGTAACAGAGTGACACCCTGTCTCGACAAAGAATTTTTTTTGTATAGCTGTACAATGTGTTTGTGTTTTAACAATCAAAAGTTAAAAAACGTAAAAAAGTTTATAAAGTAAAAAAGTTACAGTGAGCTAAGGTTTATTTTTGAAGAAAGAAAAATATTTATAAATGTAAATTTATAAAAACATGAATTTATAAAAAATATTTATACATTTAGTCCAAGCACGATGACTCATGCCTGTAATGCTAGCAGTTTGGGAGGCTGAGGCCGGTGGATCAGCTGAGGTCAGGAGTTCGAGACCAGCCTGGCCAACATGGTGAAACCCCGTCTCTACTAAAAATACAAAAATTAGCTAGTTGTGGTGGCAGGAGCCTGTAATCCCAGCTACCTCGGAGGCTGAGGCAGGAGAATCACTGGAACCTGGGAGGCAGAGGCTGCTGTGAGCTGAGATCGAGGCATTGCACTCCAGCCTGGGTGAGAGAGCAAGACTCTGTCTAAAAAAAAGAAAAAAAGAAGGAAAGAAATAAAACAATGTACAGAGTGAATGAGCTATTTGGGCTGGAACTGGAATGATATGCCACTAGACGGCTCCGGGGCCTGTCCATTGGGGCCACCAGAGGGCAGCGACAGCCTGGGAAGGTGCCGCATGTGCTTCCTGCTGTTCTTGCACTCTCAACTCAGAGCTCAAAACTTGAGTCCTCCGTAAGTTCTGGCCTGAGCTGAGTGACTTGCCTAAGTTTCAGGACAGCGACCCGGGGGCACTCGTTTTTGGCACTGACTGAGTTCACGAAAGATGCCTCTGAAGGGAGCGAGGTGTGACTTCCCTGAGTGCCTGGCACAGGACTGACCAGGCAACCAGGCAGCACTGACAAGAGGTGGGGACACTGAGCTGCTGTTTTCCTGGACCTTCCATCCTGCTCTGTGGACTTGAGGGAGGATGGGCTTCCGAGCTCCTCACAAGTGAGCCACACATGGAGACAGTGTAGGGGCATCCACCACGGGGGCCATAGCACCCCAGGAAAGATGTTGTCTGGTCCTAGTCTCCTGTATTGTCGCTTGCCTTGATGCTGCCCCGATTCATCCCTCAATGGGGGGTACAAGAGCTCACACTCTGGGAGACCCGTAGCGCAATGTTTAGTTTTTAAAAGGGAGCTTCAGCTCCCAGGCTGAGGCAGGTGGATTGCTCGAGGCCAGGAGTTGGAGTCCAACCTGGGTAACACAGTGAGATCCCATCCCAAAAAACAAACAAACAAAAAGAGAACACTTTATTCCTGCCCTTCCTAAGCCCTAACAAATTACTGTGTGTGTGTGTGCATGGGTACACATGCATGTGTGTAAACGTATGTGGAAATCCAAGATTTATATGTTACAATAATTTGGCAGGGTGCAGTGGCTCATGCCTATAATCCCAGCACTTTTGGAAGCCAAGGCAGTTGGATCTCTTGAGCTCAGGAGCTCTAGACCAGCCTGTGCAACATGGTGAAACCCCATCTCTACCGAAAATACAAAAATTAACCAGGCATGATGGCGCACGCCTGTGGTTCCAGCTATTCAGGAGGCTGAGGCACAAGAATCACTTGAATCTGGGAGGCAGAGGTTGCAGTGAGCTAAGATGGCACCACTGTACTCCAGCCTGGGTGACAGAACGAGACTGCATCTCGAATAATAATAATAATGTGTTATTCCTATCACATGGAATCTTCATACTAGAGATGAAACAGCTAGGCCGAGTGTGGTGGCTCACACCTGTAATCCCAGCACTTTGGGAGGCCAAGGACGGTGGATCCACTGAGGTCAGGAGTTCAAGACTAGTCTAGCCAACATGGTGAAACCCCATCTCTACTAAAAATACAAAAATTAGTCAGGCGTGGTGACACACGCCCATAGTCCCAGCTACTTGGGAGGCTCAGGCAGGAAAATTGCTTGAACCTGGGAGGTGGAGGCTGCAATTTGTTTTATGTAACAACAAACAGGTGGGACTAACTGGCTTCTGTGCCTCTACAACATAGGTTCTAAATTAACTGGAACGTTGGCTAACACAAGCCAATTGACAAAACTTCATGGCATCATCCAAACTGTGGATTGAATTATGGTTATATCTGGGAATCCTCCAAAAAACTCACACATTTGACGGCCAGAAGTATTCTGTGAGTGTAGATAGAAAAATACAGTTTTTCCTTACAATGTGTCATATAAATTTGTCCAAACCCATAGAAAGTACCACATACAGAGTGAACCCTAACATGAACTATGGACTTGGGGGGATGATAATGATGATGATGTGTTCATGGAGGGTCATCAAGTGTAGCAAACGCATCACATGGTGCAAGGCATTGATGGTCGGGGAGGCTGTGCCTGTGTGGAGGCTGTGGGTGTATGGCCTATCTCCATTCCCTCCTCTCCATTTTGCTGTGAACTGAAAACTTTTTTTTTCTTTTTGAGACAAGATCTCACTCTGTTGCCCAGGCGGGAGTGCAGTGGTGCCATCTTAGCTCACTGTCACCTCCACCTCCCAGGTTCAAGCCATTCTCCTGCCTTGGCCTCCTGAGTAGCTGGGATTACAGGCATGCACCACCATACCTGGCTAATTTTGTATTTTTAGTAGAGATGGGGTTTCATTGTGTTGGCCAGGCTGGACTCGAACTCCTGACCTCAGGGGATCCGCCTACCTCAGCCTCCCAAAGTGCTGGGATTATAGGCATGAGCCACCGTGCCCGACCAAACGTTGCCAGTTCTTGAACCTAGAAAAAATAAATAACACCTCACAGTGATGACTCCAACCTTAATCCTGCGGTCCCATCCATTAGCCCTCATGCACATTACTCAGTTTTATTAAAATAACCGATCCCATCCAATCAGCAACCGGGAAATATTTTCATATTATAGATTTGGCTGATATGTTCTGCATGCTGCCTCTTTTCACAGCCTCTCCGCCACAGGCTGCCTTCACCTCTGAAAGGACACAGTACACCACAGGGTACACAGCTTCGCCACCGTGCACGTTCTTGGCAGACACGATCTCAGCTACATCTATTTTCACCCAGGAGCACAGGTGTGACATGACATTAATGCCTTCCTCTGCCCGGGCTATTCATTGGACACACTCATTAACGGCAAACGAGACCAACATCTAGTCCTTTCCGGGTCTGCTGGCAACATATTTCATGTTTACACATTTTCCTGAACGTCACTGCTGCTGCTACTTACAAAGCAGTCCACCTTAAATGGGGCTTTCACCAAAAGAAGCCTCTAAAATCTGTGCAAATTAAAATCAATGGGCAGTCCCATTAGTGCCTGCAAGATTCTTTCACTACAAAAAGAATTGGGAACCTCTTCTCCTCCCTCTCCCGTAGTCTCTGGACCACCTGCAATGGCCATAAGTTGCCCAGAGGCTTCTGATGCAGGAAACTGCCCCTTTCAGCCTTGTGCTATACTCCATTAAAACAAATGCGCGGCTAATGCTAGACTGCAATTTTTTTTTTTTTTTTTTTTTTTTTTAGAAGGCTGCTCTCTGTCGCCCAGGCTGGAATGCAGTGGCACCATCGCGCTTCACTACAGCCTCAACCTCCTGGGCTTAAGTGATCCTTTCACCACAGCCTCCCCAGTAGCTGGGACTACAGATGCGCACCACCATGCTGGTAGAGACTGGGTTTTACCACATTGCCCAGGCTGGTCTTGAACTCCAGGCTCAAGTAATCCTCCTGCCTTGGCTCCCCAAAGTGCTGGGATTACATGCGTGAGCCACCACGCCCGGCCCTGGACTGTCTTGGAAACAGAGAGAGGTTCTCACAGACCTTGAACTTGTGACCCTCCATCATAAAAAAGATGGTGCTCCATGGAATGTAGCTGCTTTCCATCCTTTATCCAGGATGTCCCCAATAATGGATGAGACAGCTCAAGGCAGTCAGGGGTGCCCTGACTGGCCCCATCTCCACAGACATTGCAAATTCTTGGGCCACTGCCTAGGAGTTGTCCCTTTCCGGGTAAAAATCTCTTGGAATCTCTTGCCGGACATATTCCCAAAATGTAAATGAAAACCACACGTTTCTCATGTCCTAAGGCCACAGTGCAAGGTCTTGCCAGGACACTCCTGATCTCCTTCCTAGTTACAGACATTACTGTTAGTAACCAAGGCATGCATTACACTTGTCAAAGCATACTGGGCTCTTGAAAAAGCATTCCATAGGAATTTCACATCCCTGATAAGTCCCAGAGAACTGCTTTGATTGAGAGATACAACAGTCTCCTCAAACGAGTCCTTTTCAAGTTTCAGTCTGGAAAGTGGGTCTCGGTCTTGCCCCAGACTTTAATTTCTCTTAATTCAAGCCACTCAGCCAACTCACACCTTACACCAACTTAAAGACAAATCTTTCCCATCTTCCTTTCTTCTATAGAAAGCGGAATATGTGTCTTCTTCCTGTAGGTAAGGACTCATTATATATGAGACTCTTTAATTATGATTTCCCTCATCATCATACATTTTCATTCTTACCCTCCATCCCATAAGGATGGAGACCAGGCCCAGGGCACACACTCTCCTGGGACCCCTGAGCCATAGTGTCCCTGGGGCCAGGCAGTTGCTCATCTGACAGGGGACCCATTTGAAACTAAAACTTCTACCACCACCCAAAAAAGTAAATAAAAAATATGCCCAGTGCATGTGCACACTACAGGCACTATGGACTGTTGGTCCCATTACTCTTAGTCTAGGTGCTTTCACTGGTTTGTAATCCAGAGGCCCAAACTCACCAAGGAGGCCATTGTTTCAACTAGCCATGACAAATGCTGAGATTTGTCACATGCCACCAGATTTGGCTCATACAAGCCCTGCAACCTATAGGCTTCACTTGCTTGCCTGTCACCAACCACACAGCCCCTGGTAATTGGCTAGAGGATCTGCATGTAGAGCTCCAGCCTTAGCCACAGATATTTTAATTGGCAAACAGCCTTCCACTCTATTAACCTCTTACACCCAAATTAAGGCATATAATTTAAAACCTATTTGCAGCAGAATTCATTGCCCATCTGGGCAAAACTTTGGATTGTTGGAAACGTTTATATTCGACCACTCCTAATCAGGGATTTCATGGTGCCAGTCAGGCTCGGCACAGATGGGCCTGTCCCCAACACTTTAATGTAAAACTGCACCCATCTGAGCATGGACATGCTATTTATAGGAGTGTTTCTCAACTGGGAGTGTCGTTGTCCCCAGGGACATTTGGTTGTCACACATTTGGAGGGGGTGCTACTAGTATCTAGTGGGTGGAGGCTAGGGAGGCTGCTAAACCTCCCACAGCCCACAAGACAGCCCCCACAACAGAGTTATCCAGGTGCCCCAAACCTCAATAGTGCTGAGGTTGAGACACCTTGATTTACAACAGTGTTTCTTCTAGAAGTGCAAAGCTCTATAATCAAATTTCCTGGATCCCTGAAGCAAAAGTAACTTTTGAATAAATGAAATGGCTTGTTTTCAGACAACTTTTTCATTTGGTTCTTTTTATTAACTGGGGAAAAAAGCCAGCAGCTGTTCTAATTTTTGCTGTTTACATCATATACAATTTTATCTGACATGGGCAGAGTGTAAATGACGTTAACTCAGTTAAAAAAAAAAGAATCAGTCACAAAACGTTTTTATTATGTATTGATCAGCTGGAATACTCAATCTTATATGAAAGACGTTTTCCCATTTTGCTCTTTCACAATTGTGGCTTTCTTTTCCCATTGTTGTATATATATGCATATATCTGTATGCGTTTTCAAATGGGCTATAATTTGTAATTCCAACTTGGCTGTAAAAATGCAACTTTAGCCAGGCGTGGTGGCTCATGCCTGTAATCCCAGCACCTTGGAAGGCCGAGGTGGGTGAATCACTTGAGGTCAGGTAATTCGAGACCAGCCTGGTCAACATGCTGAAACCCCATTCCTACTAATAATACAAAAATTAGCTGGGCATGGTGGCAGGCACCTGTAGTCCCAGCTACTCGGGGGGCTGAGGCAGGAGAATGGCGTGAACCCGGGAGGCAGAGTTTGCAGTGAGCCAAGATTTGCGCCACTGCATTCCAGCCTGGCCGACAGAGTGAAACTGTATCTCAAAAGAAACAAACACAACAACAAAAAACACACAAAAAAATGCAACTTCATGTTTATAAATGTAGTAAGGTAATACTTTCCAAACAATATTTCTTTTTTTCTTGTTTTTTGGAGGTAGAGTTTCGCTCTTGTCGCCCAGGCTGGAGTGCAGTGGCATGATCTCGGCTCACTGCAACCTCCGCCTCCTGGGTTCAAGTGATTCTCCTGCCTCACACTCCTGAGTAGCTGGAATTACAGGCATGCACCACCATGCCTGGCTAATTTTTGTATTATTAGTAGAGACGGGGTTTTACCGTGTTGGCCAGGCTGGTCTGGAACTCCTGACCTTAGGTGATCCACCTGCCTTGGCCTCCCAAAGTGCTGGGATTACAGGAGTGAGCCACCACGCCCAGCCTCCAGACAATATTTCTCAACAATTTCACACATGTGAACTAACAATTAGCAGTCTTGCACGATGATATTTTTCTGGTTTTATAGTGAGGGAAAACAAGATGGAATAAGGAATAAGTATTTCCCTCAATGCTGTAAGAAGGATCGAGTTTGAACACTGAAATATTTTTATTCCTCTGATCTTCACATACAAAATAATTTAGTAAATAATTACTTCTTAGTGTAAGTAGCTAAACTCGTCTGTTTTTAAAACTCAGTTCTATTGAAGTGTAATTTATATATATTAAAATTAAAAGTATGCTTTAGTGAGTTTTGACTTCTTTTGTTTTTGGAGTTATTATTTAGAACAAGATTTGTTAAATGTGCAATAAAAATATATTTCAGAAGCACAGCTTGACCACACTGTGGAAGGTTAGCAGTTCCAAAAATTCAATAACATCTCAACCATTCTGTCAAGCTAGGAGAAAGTCCAGTGTGACTGAACAGGAAGAATTTTGAACTGAGGATGTCTGTAGTTTTATTATGAATTAGGAGTTAGGGTATCCTGCTATGAAGTCACAGTACAACTGACTTTACTTTTGAATCTCGCTGTCTTCATCTGGACGGGATGGAGACTAAAAGAGGATTAGACTGAAAGATCTCCAGGGTTCCTTGCAGCCCAAATCCGCTGCAGCTTCCAGTCCATGCTTTCAGAACGGTCACCCCGGCCCCTCCCTCCTGGAACTCCTCCTCCCCGCCTCCCGTCCCTCCACACCCTCCTGCTTTTCCTCCTCCTGCTGCTCTTCCTAGTCCTCCTTCCCTGCCTCTTCTGAAACGTGGGAACAATGCGGGCTTTACCCCAGCCTCTGATCCTGGCACTGCTGGCATTGCCCAAGTCTGTGTCTCCACCCCAGCTTCCCACTCCCCCCACCCCCATGGCCCTGGGAAACATCAGACGGCCTCAGGATATTTGTCCGTGGGTGTCCACGGCAGGTCCAACTCCCCACGCCCAGACAGACTCCTCTCCTTGTCCCTCCCACCCCACATACTGCTTCTCTCCCTGTTTTCCTTGTTCAGGTGAAAAGCACCAGCACTCATTTCAATCTCAGAATAACTCCAGGGGGTGTGTTCTTCCTGCCACATGGAATCTTTATACTAGAGATGAAACAACTAGGCCGGGCACGGTGGCTCATACCTGTAATCCCAGCCAAGGAGGGTGGATCACTTGAGGTCAAGAGTTCGAGACCAGCCTGGCCAACATGGTGAAACCCTGTCTCTGCTAAAAATACAAAAATTAGCTGGGTGTGGTGGCAGGCACCTGTAATCCCAGCTACTCAGGAGGCCGAGGCAGGAGAATCGCTTGAACCAGGGAGGCAGAGGCTGCAGTGAGCCTAGATCCCACCGTTGCACCAGCCTGGGCAACACAGTGAGACTCTGTCAAAAAAAAAAAAAAAAGGAAAGGGAAGAAAGAAAGAGAGAGAGATACAGAAAGAAAGAGAGGAAAGAAAAAGAAAGAAAGAAAGGAAAGAAAGGAAGGAAGGAAGGAAGGAAGGAAGGAAAGAAGGGAGGGAGGGGGAAGGAAACGAACTGAGGCTTAGGGAAGTGGAGGAGCATGTCTAAGCCACACAGCCCTCCAGTGGTGGAGACTGGATTTAAAATCAGGGGTGTCTGACTCCAAGGCTAGGGCCCTTGACCACTGTCCTACACCCCAGCATGTGCCCCAGCCAGGGACCCGGGCGCTGTCCTCAATGCCTCCCCCTCACCACTCACCACCGCCTCGTTGCCAGGACCCGAGACTCACAGGGGTCTCAGATCCGCTCCTCCGAGGACCTCTACCCCTGGCTCGGTTCACCCACCCTCATCCTCGCCTGGATACATTCATCTCCTAAGCAGTCTCCCATCTTCCTCTCTTCAAGCCACACTTTAAGCTGAGAAAAGGCGCTGTTCCTGCAACACAGATCAAGCCACTCCCTTGCTTAAAACACTCCAGTGGCAGTCCACAGCTTCTGGGACAAGAGCCGGCCTTTCACCCAGAGCAGCCCTTATCTGCTTCTCTAGCCTTACCGCCGTCCTCGTGATTCTCAGATCCTATGTTTGCAAATTTGCCTCTTTGATAAAATGTGCTTGTAAGCCCCAAGTCAATGCTCACGGTTTTATCATGGTCATTTACACACATACACAGAGTGGCTGAAAACGTGAGTCTCGATGTTTGTGCTCTTAGCTGAGGCTGAACAAGGCGATGCTCTGCCTTGCTGCTCCAGTGCTCGTAGTGTAAGCAAGAGTCCTTTCCACTGACTATTCAGTGCCTCGTTTTCCACATTTGTGTGCTTTTTGTTGGTGATTTTCTATCTCAAACGGTCCCTATGTAAACTGTGCTTTCTGTTTTGTTGGGGTTTTGTTTTGTTTTGTTTTGAGATGGAGTCTTCCTCTGTCACCCAGGCTGGAGTACAGTGGTGTGATCTCGGCTCACTGCAACCTCCACCTCCCAAGTTCAAGCAACTCTCCTCCCTCAGCCTCCTGAGTAGCTGGGACTACAGGTGCATGCCACCATGCCCAGCTAATTTTTGTATTTTTAGTGGAGACGGGTTTTCACTATGTTGGCCAGGCTGGTCTCGAACTCCTGACCTCAGGTGATTCACCCACCAGCCTCCCAAAGTGCTGGGATTACAGGCATGAACCATGGCCCTGAAGTGCTTTCTAGTGTCCCTAAGTGCAAGAGGCTGTGATGTACCTTGTGGATGAAATATTGTGTGGTAGATAAGATTTGTGTGGGTGTGAGTTACAGGGCTATTGGCTGTGAGTGCGATGTTAATAAATCAATCATATGTTAAACAAGGCATGTTCTGTTTTGTGAAACGGAAACACACAAACAAGGTTACGTTGATCAGTTAATGTTTGTATTGTAACCAGAGACTCGAAGGAACCTAACCCTGTATTTCTCTTAGGAGCAATATTTCATTATTTGCTAATTCAGTGTTTGCAATGACTTTATAGACCATAACAATAACTTTATAGACCACAATGAGAATTGGCTGTATTTTCTCCTGGTCTGTGGCTTGTCTTTTCATTTTCTAAATGGTATGTTTTGAAGAGCAAAAGTTTTTAATTTTTTTGAAATCTACTTAATTTTTCAAAAATTTAATGGCGTGTGCTTTTTATGCACTAAGAAATCTTTGCCTAATTCAATGAGGCCACAAAGACTTTCTTCTCTGTTCTCTTGCAGAAGTTTTATAGTTTTAGCTCTTACTTTTAGGCCTATGATGCATTCTGAGTTAATATTTGTATATGATATTAGCGTCAAGGCTCTCGTTTATTTATTTTTGGCACTATTTGTTGCAAAGTCTATCCTTTGCTCATTGAATTATTTGACCAAGTACCTTTGTAAAAAATAAATTGACTATATATGTGAGAGTCTATTTTTGGACTCTATATTTAGACACAATGGAGATTGGCATTTCTATCCACACTATCTTGAAGTCTTCAAACCAGGTAGGATAAGTCCTTCAACTTTCTTTTTCAAAATTGCTTTTGCTGTTCTTGGTCCTTTGCATTTCCATATAAATTTTAGAATCGGCTTATACATTTCTATTTAAATCCCTGCTGGGATTTTGGTTGAGATTGCACTGAACATTTTGAGAGGTCATTTTTGAGGGAATTAATATCTTAATAATATTAAGTCTTAATTCAAGAATATGATATTATCTTCAATTACTTAAGACTTCTGAAATTTCTCTCAGGATTTTCTTGTAGTTTTTAGTGTACAAGTCTTGCACACATTTTATTTAATATTTCCCGGTTTTATTTCATTTCTTATTTATTTATTTATTTATTTATTTATTTATTTAGAGACAGAGTCTTAATCTGTCACCCAGACTGGAGTGCAGTGGCACAATCTCAGCTCACAGCAACCTCTGCCTCCCAGCTTCAAGCAATTATCGTCCCTAAGCCTCCCGAGTAGCTGGGATTACATGCGCATGCCAACACGCTCAGCTAGTTTTTGTATTTTTAGTAGAGATGGGCTTTCACCACGTTGGCCAGGCTGGTCTTAAACTCCTGACCTCAAGTGATCCACTCACCTAGGCCTCCCAAAGTGCTGGGATTACAGGTGTGAGACACCACGCCTCACCCCTGGTTTTATATTTTTGAGGCAATTTTAAATTTTCTTTTCATAATTGAGATTTTATTAGTTTTTGTTTGAGCATCGGCACTCAGACATTATGAACAATCGGCACACAATTATTAATATAGATACTGACACTCTAAAAGCCTTGTAGCTATAATTCTTTCTGCAGTTATTCCAGGGACTTTCTTGCTTAAATTTTAAAGGCAATTCGTCCTTATGAGGACGTTAACAACAACCAATATCTTCTGCTAGTAATAAACTCTTAGACGGTAAATCGTACAAATTTACAATTTAGCACCATATACACTATATGCTCAAAAATCTCAATCCGGCTGGGCACAGTGGCTCATGCCTGTAATCCCAGCACTTTGGGAGGCAGATCATTTGAGGTCGGGAGTTCGAGACGAGCTTGACCAACATGGGGAAACCCTGTCTCTACTAAAAAAATACAAAATTAGCCAGGCGTGGTGGTGCATGGCTGTAATCCCAGCTACTCGGGATGCTGAGGCAGCAGAATCACTTGAATCCAGGAGGTGGAGGTGGAGGCTGCGGTGAGCTGAGATTGTGCCATTGCACTCTAGCCTGGGCGGCAAGAGCAAAACTCTATCTAAAAAAAAAAAAAAAAAAACTCAATCCTTCACAGCACATTAACAAAATTATTAGGACAAACTGGACTACCATAACCAAATCTGTCACAGAGGGCACCCAGTTCTGCCAGGGAAGCCAAGATCAGGGAGCAGTTTTCTGTTCTATAGACAACCAACGTGGAAACAGAAATTAAGGAATTTAAAATGTTTTCAACATATAAATTCATGTGTGACTCAAAATTGCCATTTCTTTTTTGTAGTATTATAGGATACAAAAACTCTCTTCCCACCAACTTATGGAATGACTAATATAACATCCAAACATGCAACCCTCCCTGATTTCAACATCCCACTATTTTCTGGCTGTTGCAGAAAAACAACCAGCACTTAATTTTGCATCTTCAAAAAATGGACATTTCCACTTATCTACATATGTTTTTTAAAAAGATGATGTGTAATTCCTTCTTTCCTAAAAAATGTATTTCTAGAATTCTAGAAGCTAACATTTATACAACAGCTGGAGACCAATTTCTCTGAATTCAAAAATACGGCAGACTGAAGTCAACAGATAAGACTTAGTACAGATTTGGCTTCCTTCTGTCTTTCCTCCGAGGCTGGACTCTACTAGTTTTCACTTTCTCTGTTTTTATAGGTGAGTCTTCTTCAGTTTCCTGGTTGGCCACTTTGTTCTTTTGCTTCCATATTACCTTTTGTTCCAAATTTTTTGTCTGAAGAGTTATCCTTTCTGGCAGCCTTTTGTGGCTTAACTTCCACTTTTGCAGGAACAGGTGTGTCTGACAGCCTCGTCCCACTCCCCTTGGGCCCATCCTCTGCTGTCCCCCCAGCTTCACTGACCTTCCCTTGGGCATCACAGGTTGCTTTTGATGGGGAAGGAGGCTGCCTGGCTGCAGAGCGGGAGAGCCTTCATAGAGGAAGTGCTCCCTCACCCAAGCTGCAGGAACCTGCTGACTCTGTTTTTCTTTTTTCTTCTTTATTTTTTAGAAAAGTTTTCGGGGCCAGGCATGGTGGCTCACGGCTGTAATCCCAGCAATTTGGGAGGCCGAGGCAGGTGGATCACTTGAGTCCAGGAGTTTGAGACCAGCCTGGACAACATGGCGAAACCCTGTCTCTACAAAATACAAAAATGAGCTGGGTATGGTGGCGCATGCCTGTAATCCCAGCTACTCAGGAGGCCGAGGCAGGAGAATCGCTTGAACCCGGGAGGTGGAGGTGACAGTGAGCTAAGATGGCACCACTGCACTCCCGCCTGGGCGACAGAGTGAGACCTTGTCTCAAAAAAAAAAAGAAAAGTTTTCAGTTCGCAGCAAAATGGAGAGGAGGGAATGGAGATAGGCCATACACCCACAGCCTCCACACAGGCACAGCCTCCCCCACCATCAATGCCTTGCACTATGTGATGTGTTTGCTACACTTGATGACCTTCCATGAACACATCATCATCATCATCTTCCCCCCAAGTCCTTAGTTCATGTTAGGGTTCACTCTGTATGTGGTACTTTCTATGGGTTTGGACAAATTTATATGACACATTGTAAGGAAAAACTGTATTTTTCTATCTACACTCACAGAATACTTCTGGCCGTCAAATGTGTGAGTTTTTTGGAGCGTCCTACAACTCAATTGACTTCAGAAACTGTCTACTTAGATTTGCTGCGGACCCCACAGGTTAAGTGCTCGGTCCCACAGGGATGCTCCCCTACTTCAGATGCCAGAGGCAAGTCCAGACTGTCACCTGTGCTTCCAAGCTTCTGCCTGTAAATCAGAAGCTGCCTCTATCCCCTCCTCAAGTTTGCAAATTTGCTAGAGCAGCTCACAGAGCTACTAGAGTACCTGTTTACTGTAAAAGGATCCAACAGCCAGATGGAGATGCACACAGCAGCACATGGGGAAAGGGTCAAGGAGCTTCCGCACCTTCTTCAGGTGAGCCCCCTCCACAGGTTCACCCACCTGAAAGCTCTCAGAACCCCATTTTTTTTACTTTTGATGAAGGCATCCGTACACACACGTGATCAAGTCATTGGCCATTGGTGATGCACTCAACTCTCAGCCCCTCTCTACTCCCAGGACTGGTCGGGGGGCTAAAAATTCCAAACCTCTCATCGCCTGGCTGGTTCCCTGGAGACCTGCCCGCATCCTGAGGCTATCCAGGAGCCCCCAGCCACCAGTCACTTCATTAATATACAAAAGACTTTGATCACTCTGGGATTCCAGGGCTTTAGGAGCTGTGTGCCAGGAAATGGGGGCAGAGAGTAAGTATAGTCGTTCAGTGCACAGGATGTTTACGTCAAGGCTGGGCATAGTGGCTCATGTCTGCCATCCCAACACTTTGGGAGGCCGAAGTGGGTGAATTGCTTGAGGCCAGGAGTTCAAGACCATCTTAGGCAACACGGTGAAACCTTGTCTCTACAAAAAGTACAAAAATTAGTTGGGTGTGGTGGTGAGCGCCTATAGTCCCAGCTACTCAGGAGACTGAGGTAGGAGGATCACTTGAACCCCAAAGGCAGAGGTTGCAGTGAGCCAAGATTGCACCACTACACTCCAGCCTGGGCAATGGAGCAAGACCATGTCTCAAAAGAAAAGGATGTTTAGTTCAACAGCGGACCACATACACCATAGTGATCCTGAGACAGCCAGGTGGGAGGGGGTCCCTGGAGAAACTCCAATCAGCCTACGCACTGGGCTGGAGCCTCACAAAGTTTGCTCCCTTTGCAGTGGGGAGGAGCCTGGCACCTCCTCTTCCTGTGTGGAACCTGGGATTCAAGCTGCAAGCGGGAAGTGCGCTAGCAGGGATTCTGGCCTAGCGAGAGTCCCGTTTCCCCTTTCCTTCCTTTTCATCCAATAAAACCCTGTCTTACTCACCATTCAAATTGTTTGCAAGCCTGAATTTTTATGGCCGTGGGACAAAGAACCCTGTCTTTAGCTGAACTAAGAAAAAGTCCTGCAACAATACCGTAAGATTGTAATGGAGCCGAAAATTTTCTGTCATCTAGTGATGTAGTTGTTGTAGGTGTTGAACCATTCAAGACCAACCCATTACCTTTTCTATGTCTGGATATGCAAATACTCACCATTGTGTTATAATTGACTACAGTATTCAGCACAGTAACATGCTACACATGTTACGGTAGGGAGTTAGCCAGGCATGAGCAGGGCAGGAGCCCAGGCATGAGCGGGGCAGGAGCCGGGCATGAGCGGGGCAGGAGCCGGGCATGAGCGGGGCAGGAGAGGGCTCCCTCCCCCAACCCACCAGGAATGCCAAGCGACCATCGGGTGATGGTCAGGCAGTTGTCACAACCCTCTCTAAAAATAATAATTAGCAGCTGGAGCCAGGGAGAGGCAATTTCCTGATGGCCCACAATTGTCACACTAGAGTGATAATTGGTCACAGGCACCAGGGAGAGGCAATTTCACAATAGATAAAAAATACTGGAAATTGGTAATTGGCAGCTCAGGAATTCAGTGAGTAGGCTCAGGCATGCACATTAAGAGACAAAATGGTGGAGTAGGACCTTCCGGGGACATTCTGCCAGGAAAGGGAAGCAAGCCACAGGCGAGCATGCACACAACTCCAGTAAACACACTGAGCATGCTCACCCCCCAAGTATTAGCAGGCCACCACACAGGCAGGCAGCCCACGCTAAGGGAGGAACCATGGAAAAGGGATGCAAGACATTTGATTTCTTTCAGGGGCCTGCTATCTGTCATGTTGCTATGTTATTGCTACAGAGTGTGTTTTGTCGTTTGCAAAGTCTCTGTTTTAATGTCAATGCCGGCCAGCTGCACCTGAATCCCAAAGAGAGAAAGGTGTATGCTTCCTGCAAGTGTGCCAACGTATAAAACCCCAAGTCAGAAAGTCAAATGCCACACTTGACCTTCAAACTGTCCTCCTGGATCTCTTCCAAGGGTACTTTCCTTTCTTTGCTACTCTAAAGCATTTTAACAAACTTCCACTCCGGCTCTGAAACTTGCCTCGGTCTCTTTTTCTGCCTTATGCCCCTCAGTTGAATTCTTTCTTCGGAGGAGGCAAGAATTGAGGTTGCTCCATATGGATTTGCCATCGGTAAATCAGATATTTGCCACCTCTAATATACAGGTTTGCAGTCTAGGAGCAATAGGCTCTGCCATGTAACTGTAAACCAAATGTAAAATTCTAAGCAATCCCAGCCAATGGAATGGACTCCTCCTCTTGGCCAAGGGCATTCTAAAGTAAATCTGAAACACTAGTTCAGGCCGTGATGGGAAGCGGGAGTCGTACATGCCTCATCACACCTTTCTCCCTTTGGGATTCAGGTGCAGCTGGCCAGCATTGACATTAAAATAGAGACTTTGCAACTGACAAAACAGACTCTGTAGCAGTAAGATACCAACATGGCAGATAGCAGGCCCTGAAAGAAATCAAAGTATTTTCTCCCAAAATATGTTTCTTTGACACATTTTGAAATGGCCCTGAAAAGTTGTCTCTTATAGGGAAAATCTATATTCTGTAAAGAATCCTCCTCCTTTTCCAGGTCTTTTCCTGATCTAGGAGAGAATTAACTAAGAGTCTGGTACTTTATTATTATTATTATTATTTTGAGATGGAGTTTCACTCTGTTGCCCAGGCTGGAGTGCGATGGCGCAATCTCGGCTCACTGCAATCTCCACCTCCTGGGTTCAAGTGATTCTCCTGCCTCAGCCTCCCGAGTAGCTGGGATTACAGGTGTGCACCACCATACCCGGCTAACTTTGTATTTTTAGTAGAGACGGGTTTTCTCCATGTTGGTCAGGCTAGTCTCTAACTCCTGACCTCAGGTGATCTGCCCACCTCAGCCTCCCAAAGTATTGGGATTACAGGCATGAGCCACTGCCTGATGAGTCTGGTATCTTTTTAAGTCTGATAATAAAACATTTGCAATCTATTCTCTCTGAAACCTGCTGCCTGGAGGTGTGGAGGCTTCATCTGCATAATAAGAACCGGTCTCCACAATCCCTTATCTTATCTGAGATACTCCCTTCTGTTGATTCCAGGTCTTTAGATAAACTTTAGAAAATCTTTGAATCCACCTGTGACCTGAAAGTTCACCTGCTTTCAAGTTGTCCCCCACCTTTGAGTGGTCCCACCTTTCCAGACCAAACCAATGTATGACTCACAGGTATTGGTTGATGTCTCATGTCTCATTATGAAATGTATAAAACCAAGCTGTCGCCTGACGACCTTGGGCACATGTTCTCAGGATCTCCTGGGGCTGTGTCATGGGTCATGGTCACTCACATTTGGCTCAGAATAAATCTCTTCAAATATTTTACAGAATTTGACTCCCTTCGTTACCATAGCCTAGTTGTGTAGTGGGCTATACCATCTAGGTTTGTGCGTCTACACTCTGTGATGTGTGAACAATGAAATTGCCTAACAACACATTTCCCGGAAGCTATCCCTGTCATTCAGTGATGTACGATTGTATAAGTTTCTTCTTATGTCACACATGTATCCACCATTATGGTATCATACAGATTAGTTTCACTTACCTAAAAATCCTCTGTGTCTTCCCTCTCCTCTAACCCTGGGCAACCACTGATTATTTTACTGTGTCCATAGTTTTGCCTTTTACAAAAATCTCCCATAGCAGAAATTGTACAGGATATAGTCTTTTCAAATTTGCTTATTTTACTTCTAATATGCATTTAAGGTCTTTTCATGGTTGCTGAGACCAGCTTGGTCCAGGGAGACCTTAATCCAGTGGCCCTAGAGGAATTAAAGACACACACACAGAAATATAGAGGTGTGGAGTGGGAAATCAGGGGTCTCACAGCCTTCAGAGCTGAGAGCCTCGAATAGAGATTTACCCACATATTTATTGACAGCAAGCCAGTGATAAGCATTGTTTCTATAGATTATAGATTAACTAAAAGTATTCCTTATGGGAAATGAAAGGATGGACCAAAATAAAGGGATGGGTTGGGCTACTTATCTGCAGCAGGAGCATGTCCCTAAGGCACAGATCGTTCATGCTGTTGTTTGTGGTTTAAGAATGACTTTAAGCGGTTTTCCGCCCTGGGTGGGCCAGGTGTTCCTTGCCCTCATTCCTGTAAACCTGGAACCTTCCCTTCCAGCGTGGGTGTCATGGCCATCACGAGCATGTCACAGTGCTGCAGAGATTTTGTTTATGACCAGTTTGGGGCCCAGTTTATGGCCAGATTTTGGGGGGCCTGTTCCCAACAATGATTTGACAGCTCACTTCTTTTAGCAATGGATAATATTTCATTGTCTGAAAGTACCACAGTTTATTTATTAATTCACCTACTAAAGAACGTTTTGGTTTCCTCCAAGTTTGGGCAATTATAAATAAAGCTACTATAAACATCCATGTGCAGGTTTTTATGTGGACCTAAGTTTTCAACTTCACTAAGTAAGTATCAAAGAACATGACTGCTTGTAAGAATGTTTAGTTTTATAAGAACCTGCCAAATGACCTTCTAAGTGATTGTACTATTTTGCATTCTCACCAGCAATGATTGAAAGTTCCTGTTGCATCACATTCTCTCCAGCATTTGCTGGTGCTAGAGTTTGCATTGTAGCCATTCTGATAGGTGTATAGCTGTATGTCACTGTTTTAGTTTTCAGTTGCTAAGGACAGATGATGCTGAGCATCTTTTCATATGATTATTTTCTATCTCTATATCTTTTTTGGTGAGAAATAAGTTCAGATTTGTTCCCAATTTTATAATTGGGTTGTTTTCTTAATGTTAAGTCTTAATCATTTTTGTTTGTTTGGTTTGCGTATTTTGGATAACAGTCCTGTATCAGATATGCATTTTGCAAATTTTTCTCCGGAAAAAAATATGTACTTTTTTCTGATTTGGTCTTGAAGTCTCTTTCTGTAGAGTGGCTATAAATTCTAGCCCCATCCTAATGGGGCGCCAGCAGATTTGGTTGTGGATGTTTACAATGTGCCTTTTGGAGGAGGGGTACTTCTTTATCCTGGCAGACGGCCTAATGCCTAAGTGTCTGATCTGTGAGCAGGTGTCCTTCTCACACAACAAACCTGTTTATACTGGCAGACTCCCTTAGGACTCTGGTCAGACCTGTGTCCAGTTTATTCCTGTGAACATAGCCACTGTCTAGGAGAGCCCTAATCAGGAAAGAAGTTAGGTTGGGGTGTGTTAATCAGGTGAGACACAGAGGAGGCAGCTCAATAAAACACACAAAATACCAGGAGCACCGTATTACTTACAGGTCCCAGAGAGAACAGACCAGCATGCCTCACAGGGCCAAGGGAAACGGGGAAGCCATCCTGGACACACACACTCAACCAGCATGTGGTGAGCAAGAGAGGTATGGGGAGGGACTGAGGGCCAGGCTTTATTCAAGTCTAAGGTGTGAAACGGGCAGGTTTCTCATGGGGAGTTCGAACTGGTGGCTTCACAGCAAGTAGGCATGAATTCTGGAGTCCTGCTGTGATGGAGAGGTGGTCACTGTGGAATATCTGTGTTGTCTATGCAGAATGTGGCGGTCAGTGGAGTGCGTCAAGCAGGTTGTATCTAGCTGTCCCATAAGGAGGTGGTCACCAGGAGGTGGCTGTTTGGGGTAGATATTTGGATCAAGCACCTTGAGGAACTGGGAGGAGGTGGACAACTGGAAACCACATCAAAGGTGGTTGAGCCCTGCTTCCTGTATGAGAACGTCCACTTACATTCAAAATGGATATTGAGGTAACATGAAATGAAAGAAATTCACTGCACACTCTATTGCTGGTTTTCACATTTTCTTAATGGTGGCTGTCACAGAACTGAAGTGTTAATTTTAATGAAGTACAACTTATCAATATTTTCTTTCATGGATTGTGCTTTTGGTGTTGTATCTAAGAAGTCATTGAAGAATCATGATCATCTGGATTCTCTCTGATGTTACTTTTTAGGAGTTTTTTAGTTTTTCATTTTACAGTTAGGGCTCTGATCTATTTGGAGTTAGTTTTTGTGAAGGGTGCAAATACTATATATATATATATATATATATAGTTACATATACAGTTATATAGAGTTATATATAGAGTTACATATAGTTATATATATAGTTACATATATATATAGTTACATATATAGTTTTATATATATATAGTTAAATATATATGCATGTGAACATCCAGTTTATAAACCGAAAACAAAATTCTAAGCCCCCAAACCATCTGAATGGACCCCTCCTCTTAGCAAGGGTATTCGAAAGATAACCTGAAAAACAAGTTCAAGCCATGATGGGAAGCGGGGGTCAGACATGCTTCATTACATCCTCCTCCCTTTTGAAATTACTAATAGAACAGATTCTTTAAGTCTGATGAGAAACACAATCTATTCTCTCTGAAGCCTGCTACCGGGAGGCTTCATCTGTGTAATAAAACCTTGGTTTCCACAACCCTTATCTTAACCCAGACATTCCTAAGTCTTCAGACAATAACTTGACTCTTTCAACCAATTGCCAATCAGAAAATTTTTGAATCTACCTATGACCTAGAAGCCCTTCAGCTTCCCATTGTCCTGCCTTTCTGGACTGAATCAGTGTACGTGTTATATGTATTTGATTGATGTCTCTTGTCTCATAAAATGTATAAAATTGGTTCTCCGCTGCTCTCTGAGCTTCACAAGGGCACCCAAGGACGACAAGAAGAAGAAAGATGCCAAAAAGTCAGGCAAGAAAGACAAAGACCCAGTGAACAAATCCTGGAGCAAGGCCAAAACAAAAAAGTGGTCCAAAGGCAAAGTTTGGGACAAGCTCAATAACTTAGTCTTGTTTGACAAAGCTACTTATTACAAACTGTAAGGAAATTCCCATCTATAAACTTACAGCTCCAGCTGTGGTCTCTAAGAGACTAAAGATTTGAGGTTCCCTGGCCAGAGCAGCCCTTCGGGAGCTCCTTAGTAAAGGACTTATCAAACTGGTTTCAAAGCACAGAGTTCAAGTAATTTACACCAGAAATACTAAGGGCGGGGATGCTCCAGCTGCTGGTGAAGACGCATGGACAGGTCCAACCAACTGTACATTTGGAAAAATAAAACTTTATTAAATAAAAAAAACAAAATAAAATAACATGTATAAAACAAAGCTGCACCCTGACCCCACCTTGGGCACATGTTCTCAGGATCTCCTGAGGGCTATGCCATAAGCCATTAGTCACTCATATTTGGCTCAGAATAAATCTCCTCAAATATTTACAGAGTTTGACTTTTTTGTTGACAAGTTGTTCCAGTTCTATTTGTTGAAAAGATGATCTTTGTTCCATTGAAATGTCTTTGTTCCTTTATTGAAGATCAGCTGACTATATTTATGTAAGTCTATTTCCAGGTTTTCTATTTTGTTCCATTGATCTTTTTCTCTATTCTTTCACCAAAACCACACTGCCTTCATTACTGTAGCTTTAGAGTAAATCTTGAAGTTGGGTCCAGTGGTCCTTTTAAATAATAGTTACCATGAGTTAATCTTGACTATGTAGCAGGCACATCCGTGGGCAATGAATAATGTATATTCATTATCTCATGCACATAGTGACTCTGCAAGGTAGCATTCGTTACGTCTGTGTTACAGATTAGGAGGTAGGCTAAGGAGTTAATGTAATTTTTCCAAAGTCTTGAAGCTCGTCAGTGACGGAGCTTGGATTTGAAGTCTGTCCAGCCCTTTCCACCTTTTCTCACTCCCTTGGCCTCCCGCCCACTCTCACTTGCTGACTCACTGCCTATGAGGTAGTGTCTTTTGGCTTCCAAACTAGAGATTGGCAATCACTGAGGAATGTTATAGGTCCCTAAAGCAAAACATAGGACAGACCGATGCTTAGGAAATTACTAAATATCATTTCCTTATTTGCAAGTAAAAAATCTCCCTTTCCATTTGCCTACTTAAGGCAAACTGCTTTTGTTTATTTTTAAACAAATTTTTAGCCTCTAAGCTCTGCCAGAGACCTGGTGGGTCTGAAATTGTCTAAAGACCTATTATAGCACGTGGAGAGCCTTTTCTCCAAAGGCCAGCTTCAGACCAAGGTGGCTTTTGCCACTGATTTGTTTATCTCTCTGATTTGTGCATTTCCAGGTTCCTCTCCTAGAGTGCCGCATGCTTTCAAGCGAGGCTCTTCGGGCCTATGATTTTGACAATGTTCTGGCAGGTCTCAATAGCAAACACTCCTGCTCGGACATATTTTGATGGTAGGTGGAATAAGACAAATGACAGACGTAGTGTAGAGCCTAGGACATTATAAGTGCTCACTAAACATTAGGCAACATTGTTAAGATTATGATTTTTGCTTGTCAGTCTCAAAGTGTACTCCTTGTATATCCTTCATGATGCCTTGGTGTGACTGTGGAGATGCTTCTTTATTGTCCTGTTTTGTTCCATTCATATATTGCCACTTCCAACATTCTGTTTCAAGTCACATCGAAGTAAGCATTCATTTAGCTGACAGCCTATCACGGGGCATCTTTCTGCATAAAATGAACCAATTTATGGTCATTGCTGACAGCTGTTTTTGAAGGAAAGGCCCTTTTCCTTAGTTGATTAGAGGAACAGTGATTAATTCAGCCCATCAGCCTGCAGCAGCAAAGGCTAAAAAGGGCCTCATTGTGTAAAGCCCCCCGAGTCTCTTAAAACCTACATTTTTGAATTTGTCAGAACTTCCTGAGCCCAGACTGGACCTCCAGAGGTCACTTAATGTACCCCTGGCCTCCTACACTGTTTTTAAAGACGTCTAAAAAAAGACAGCTCCTGTTTCGCCTTGGCTGTGAGCCACCAGGGGAGGTGAATTTGGCAGCATCTCTGCTTCGGGATTCTGTGGACATTAGCGCGGGGGCCCTGCCTCAAAAAGTGGCTCACTAGTGCCTGAAGGGTGATAAAGTCTGGTGACACAGCACAGGGAGTGTTTAAAGTGCATAGGGAGAGATTGTTTTCTTTCCCCCTCCTTGCACCTAGCAGGGAGAGGAGTGTGCAGAAAGATGGGGTTGAAACAGAAACTTGTTAGCATAACACTGAAGGAGTTTTGCTAGGAGTAGCATCAGCATAGCAGGAGAACATCCATAGCTCTCCTGCTGCTGCCCTGCCACAAGGAGAGGAAGGGAAAAGCAAATTCAGCAGGACCTCTAGGACCTTGCTGTAGATATCCAGGTGGAGCCAGGACCCTCCAGGAGAACTGATGGCTAGAAAAGACTGTAAGTAATGTGGAGGAAGGAAGAAGAGAGAGCGAGAGCAGAGAGAGAGAGGAGACTTGCAAACATTGATCCATGTGGAACAGATGTCAACTTGATGGGACAAGACCTGGGTTGACTTGGTATCTGGGTTCAGGTCAGCAAACTCTGGGGGCATTTCCTTCCAGTAGCAGACAGATGTGCTCATCCTGCCAGACATTGTGGACATTGCTGAATGGCTTCCAGAACATTCCTCTTATGTCTCCTGGTTAAAGTTAGACTGAAACATCTGAGCCATTTGGGAGAGCAGGAACCCCCATGAACAGGAGATACTGGAGGTATCTGAGGCCACTTTATGCCCTTTCTCAAGAGTTCCCTGCAGGTCTTTCAACCACTGGCCACTGAAGTCCAGCTCCTGCCAGCCACGGATTTGGGCGCTGGGCTCCAGTGTTGATAAAGGTCTTGCCCTAAAGCACTTGTTTTCCTAGTGGACAACAGGAGTCACAGACAGAGAGGGAGAGTGAAGAGGCAGAAGACATATCCTTTCCACTGTGACCCAGATGAGAATGCAGCGGGTGAGCTTGCTTCCTGTCACTCATTTTCCAGCTATTGGTTCTAGTCCAAGTTGTGCATATTCTTTCTGTTAGGTTCTTATGTTTGTCTTAAGCTCATCCATCTTTTCTTCTTCCCTCATTTTTTCTTTATAAATCAAGAAAAATTTTTGCCGCTTTCTTTCCCTGGCTCACTGCACAGCCAATCAATAATTTGATTGTGTATCAATTTCTGCTGGCTATTCATTATTGTGGAAACCATATTAACAGGTCCATAAAAATCACAGTAATCCATTTGTTAAACTCATCATAAGAACAGGTTACATCTTTCTGGCCAAGTTTCACGGTTTGGTAATATCATATTTTGGTTTTAGAATTTATAAGGCGCATTCTCCCATACCTTTTCAAGTATGTTTTTTATCCATTGCCCTCTCTGAATTAGGCATTTTTGGGAATGCACGTTTTACAGATATGGAGACAATGGTTCAGAGAAATCAGCTTGTTCACGGTGGGGCCAGAACTGGGACCTAGGGCTTCCGACTCCATGTCTCAGGCCATTCCTATCACACACACACTGAAGGAGGAGAGAGCTCCCTTGTCTGGAGAAGATATTTCAAATTCATGTGGGTTAAACACGGAAATTCCAAACAGCTGTAGTTTTTGCAGAAATGGTTGAGTTATGGACTGTTAAAGTAGTTGGCCACCTGCGGTGGTGGGTGGAAGGGAGTTAGGAAAGGATTGTTGTGCTTCAGGGAGCATTCAGCGTCTGCATGACCACGGAGGGGTTGCAGGGCGTCAGGTATCCAGGACTTTTGGCAAGAATTATGCTTTGAATTTCCCGGAGAAGACACACTGCTGTGAAAGCAAGAAACAGTTGGTTTTTTTCCAACTGCTTAGCTGTTAAGAAGCAAGAAGCCTATCTCCAAGGCAGCAGCCGTCCTCAGAGAAAACAGTAAGACCCTTGCTTCAAACAAAGGAGAAAACTCCCACCACTCAAAGCAAGCGCCCCCTGGTCATTCTGGGGCATAACTGCCTGGAAAAGCTCCAGGCTCCAAACAAAAGACAGTCTTCACAGGCTAGGGACCGGCTCTGCACTCAGGATTGGTAGCACAGAGCTGGCTGGGCAGGCCCAGAGGGGACCACATTCTGCCACATGCAGAGCAAAGCAATATCTTTCTATTACTGGTCAATGTCATATGAGCTGGGAATGAGCAGTTTCACACCTTTTCCTGAGATATTAAAAAGAAATATGCTGATGTGACTGGAAGTAATTTCCCAAAGCCCATGGATGGAGTTGATGTCAGTAACTGGCTATGAGGTTGTTATTTACAGGACTGTTTGATCCCACTGAGGTAGTGGTGCTTAATAAGTAACTCAATGTGGCTCAGGAGCCAGGCCCAATACTGCATATAAACCACCATCCTGGCTAGGTGCGGTGGCTCACACCTGTAATCCCAGCACTTTGGAAGGCCGAGGCGGGCAGATCACAAGGTCAGGAGATTGAGACCATCCTGGCTAACACGGTGAAACCCTGTCTCTACTAAAAATACAAAAAATTAGCCAGGCGTGGTGGCGGGCACCTGTAGTCCCAGATACTCGGAAGGCTGAGGCAGGAGAATGGCGTGAACCCGGGAGGCGGAGCTTGCAGTGAGCCGAGATTGCGCCACTGCACTCCAGCCTGGGTGACAGAGCGAGACTCCGTCTCAAAAATAAAATAAAATAAAATAAAATAAAATAAAATAAAATAAACCACCATCCTGTAATTTATCCAGGGAGCGTGTGGGAGGGGAACCTTGAATCATTTGCTTGATGGATTTTTTCTTTCCTTGGAAACAGGAAAACGAATCTCAGTTTTCTCCCTAAGCCTTAGGCAATAGGGCTCCTTGCAAGTCACTTTCCCTTCCTTGTCCCCAAAACAAAGATGCATACATGTTCCCCAAGCACTGCAAACACAGCCTTTCTTTCAGGGGCAGCTGGGTCCCTGGATCCGCTTTCCCTGCCCCAGGCTAGTCCCAGTGTAAATCATCAGATCTCCAGGTCCACTCGTCTGCACACAGGCTGCTTTGTAAGTGGGAGAAAGAATCCACAGAGCTTTCCACTAAATTCCCATGGGAAGCAGGTGAATAGGTGTGTGTGTTTGCACACAAGCCCGTTTACATGGCACACCAACCCAAGAGATGGTGACCGACGGGTCCATAAAGACTCTGGCTGGCAATGCTGTCAGCTTCCTTCAGCTGAGCTTCAGTTAGTTACCCTGGCAGTCTCAAATGTCTCCTTGTGTCTAGAGACAGCATAGGGCCTGGCCCTGAGGACTCTGGGTCGCCTGGCAGCTGCACCTGTTGTAGGCTGGGTAAGCCCCCCTAAAATGCTTTGGGCAGCCCAGGAGTGTCTTCCTGAGTCACTTGGAGCTGCCTCACCAGCGGCGCAGTGAGAGACTCACAGCCCTGGTGGAGAGTGGAAGCCTGCGCTCTCCCAAGCAATCCTTGTGCCTGTGGGGCTGGTGCCGCCCCTTTCTGTCTCTTCCTGCAGCTAAGCAGAACTCAGGGGCTAGGAAAAAAGCCACCAGGTGTCTTTGGAAACAGCTGACCTGATTTTCAACGTTCCCTCTGAGCGTTTGCTAAAGGGGCACCATAGAAGTGCATTAAGGACGCTACCGTGGAAGGAAGCTGTGGATGATAGAAGCATGAGCACTGTTGGAAGATGAGAAAGCTGAGTTGGGACTGAGCACACAAGCCCGTTTACATGGCAAGCCAACCCAAGAGATGGTGACCGATGGGTCCATGAAGACTCTGGCTGGCAATGCTATCATGGAGAACCCGTACTGTCACCCTCCCCAGCCATCTGACTACCAGCAGCTTCAGCAGCGGCATCATTTGCATTCATTTATCTTCTTTACTCATTCCCTCCCTCGATGAATCTCTTTGGGAACGATCTTGAAAAACTTTGGTTAGGTTTTCAAGGTGCTTTTGATTCACTGTTTTTTTTTTTTTTTTTTTTTTTTAAATAAGCCTTTAATTGACCACAACATTCATAGAGAAAAGCGCACTCATCCTGAGGGTTCAGCCCAAAGAATTTTCAGAAAGTGAACACATGAGGATGGCAAGCACCGGATTAGGAACCAGAACACTGCCGGCACCCCAGACGTGCCCTTTTAGTCCACTTCTAGTCACTACGCTCCCACGAGGGTGCTCACTCTGCTCTCTAGTACTGGACACTGATTTTACTTATCTGTGAACTTCATTTGAATGGACTCATGCAACAGCGTGTCTGTGAGGTTCAAGCATGTTTCTGAACGTGGGATCGCTGAAGTGTGGGGTTGTATTCAAATCTGTAGTTTGCACTCGAAGAACGGCAAGTGGAAGAAAATTACTTTGGAAAGGAATTTTCAAATTGAGTGTGAATGAGAGGGTCTTCGGGCCTTTGGCCTTTGGAGTTGAGCTGGCCTAAAGGTAGAAGGTGAATTAGGATCCTCTTAGCTGCCCACTCCACTCTGAAATGTGCTCCCAGGGCAATCCAGCTTCCGCTCTCTTTTACCACTTCATATAATGATAAAAATTATGTCAGGTAAAATATCAGTAATTGCTTAAGTGAGTTTGTACACCAAGCTGTATAGTAATGCCTCACTGAAACACTGCTCACCTGAGGCTGACATTCAGTGTGTTGACGAAAAGAGTTAAACTAACGTATTTGAAGAGATTTATTCTGAGCCAAATATGAGTGACCATGGCCTGTAACACAGTCCTCAGGAGGTCCTGAGGACATGTGCCCAAGGTGGTTGAGGTACAGCTTGGTTTTGTATATTTTAGAAAGGGATGAGACATCAATCAAATACATTTAAGAAATACATTGGTTTGGTTCAGAAAAAGCAGGACAACTCAAAGTCGGGGGAGGGGGGGCTTCCAGGCTATAGGTAAATTTAAGCATTTTCTGGTTGACAATTGGTAGAGTTTATTTGAAGGTCTGGAATTAATGGAAAGGAACGTTCAGGTTAAGATAAAGGATTGTGGACACCAAGTTTTATTGTTCAGAGGAATCTCTCAGAGAGCAGACTTCAGAGAGAGAGCAGGTTGTAAATGTTTCTTATAAGACCTAAAAGGGTACCTGGCTCTTAGTTGATTATCTCCTGGGTCTGGAAAGAAATGAAGGAAAACAAAGGGGGAAGGGGATTCTCTATAGAATGTGGATTTTTCCCACAAGAGACTTTGCAGGACAATTTCAAGGTATGGCAAGGAAATGTATTTGGGGGTAAAACATTTTGATTTTCTTCCTTGTTATGCCAGTCAGATTGGAAAGTAAGTCACTATATACAGGGTCAAATAAAACCCATCTGATGAGAATTTATGGTTTGTAGGGCATGACTCCTCAGAGCCCTTAGATAGGAATTTGGGCAAGATTAAAAAATCAGATCTTAGTCCTCAAGTGTAAAGCGGATCAGTTGAGAATCCAAATCTGCGGGGTATAAGGTCAGACGCAGCCAACCAATGCATAAACCAAGAAGCATTTATAAAAGCTTCTGGCGCGTTTCCTTTGCTCACCTCTGTCCACAAGCTCTAAACTAATTACTTCATTTTTTAAAAAATTCGCAAATAAGATTACTGTATTATAGATTTGAAGATGCACCCAATTATTTTATAAGCATTTGTTTATGTAATACTAAGCAATTTTAAAAATGTCGAAGATGCAGTCTAGTAGTAGACCCTTGTGTAAAGCTGAAATGCTGAAGTCATTCTCTGTGTGCAGGAAACAAGAAACAAGCCTGCCATGCAGAAAGTCACTGAGAGACCTGCTGGCCTCCATGCTGGCACGTGGGGGAGGGCGGAGAAGAAAACTCCTGAAAGAGTGTGGACCACAGAGCACGCTCTGATAGGTACGTGGGCTGGCAAAGAACAGGGAGTGCTAACAGTGAAAACGAAGAGCCTTCCCGCCTCCCAGGGTGGACCTTGACCTGGGGCCAGACCAAGGCCGCTTTACGGAAACCTCCCTGGAGCGTGTCTCAGGGGGCCCTCCCCGCATCCTGGCCTACCTCTGGGGCCCTTCTTGCCCACAGTCCTATTTTCCCCCCGCCTTGACCCCAAGAGGTGTTCATTTATAATGCCCCTGCATCTTCTCAACTTCCAAGTCAGCTCGGATCTCCTTCACCCAGACAAGACCTTGGCTAAGTCTTGACAAACTGGCACAGGGTCCCCCGACAGAAGACAGCTTCCCTTTATCTTTGCTTTCCTTTATCTTAGCCGGGTCCGGCCTCCCCAGCACTCTTTTCCATCTGGAGACAGTTCGTGCTGGTGGGAATTGGCAGGGGCACACTGTCCAGACAGAGACAACTGAAACACACGTGTCCCGCTGGTGTGCCAGCAGGGTGGCTGTCCTACCAGGAGCAGGACACGTTGGCCACTGCCCACGCAATAATCAACGCGGGACAAACAGTCCCATGGGGAGTGATGTGATGTGAAGAAGAGGAAGCTGAAGAAGAGAAGAAGCTGAAGGGCCAATAAACACACGGATAGACCGCTCACCCTCCCCTTAATTGGAAAAATGAACGGCTGCTGTTGCCGAGGGCTGGTGAGGATGAGGCCCCAGGCCTGCAGGAGGGCACATCCGGTTGGCCTCCTCGAGGGGCCATCTGGGTAGCTGCTGCCCTTTGCATGTAAAAAAGCTCCTCAAAGCCCCATTTCACAGTTGCTGGGAGAGACAGCAGCAGCCTTCCCTGTATTTCCATGGAGGAGGCGGCTGTTTTGTTTTTTTTAAGATTTCTCCCAGCAACATCCAGCTTCTTGTTCTGTAATTTTTTTCCAAATTACTGACTGCCTTCTTTCAAGGGGAAATGGAACTCAGAAAGATGGGAAGATACATGATATGAGCACTTAAGAGAAAAGCCTGTCCATTTCCACTAATGCTGAAGTGTGCATACTCCAGGATCCAGTCATTCATGTCTACACAAGGAGTCCCGGGAAAAGGTCTGAGCAAAACCGTTTGTAATAGCAACAGAGTAGCCGCGACTTAGCCCTCCTTCAGCAGAGGAATGAATACACTGTTTTATTCAGTCAACGCAGCAGTTAAAATGAGAGACTTAGTGATGTTGAAAGGAAAAATGAAGAGCAAACAGATACAGTAGGAAGTTATCACTTATGAACATTTCAAAAACACTCAAAAGAGCAGTAGATATTTATGGATTCATGTAATAATGCAGTAAAAGTACAAAATCAGACCCAGGACTGTGGCACACTGAATTCAGCACAGTGGTCGCCTCTAAATGTCGGTTCATTGGGAGGAGACGACCCCGGGGTGGGGGCTTTTGCTGTATTTGTCATGTTTGGGTTATTTGAAAGGGAGAGAGAGCGCTGTAGTTATACGGTAAAATGCAAGCATATTTTTTTATTTTAGTGGTGAGTATTTAGGTGTCTGTTGTGCTGTTTTCTGTGTGTTTGAATGGTTTCATAATTTTTAGAAAATTAAACAATGAGGTCAGATGTGGTGGCTCACCCCTGTCATTCCAGCATTTTGGGGGGGCCAAGGCAGAAGGATTGCTTGAAGACCAGCCTGGGCAACATAGCAAGATTCTATCTTTACAAACAATTTATAAAACATCTTTTAATTTAAAAATGATAAACAATGAAAACCTGCAAAGAAATACATTGAAAAGTTCACAGTTGCTTTGGCCATTTTTTGCGACTATGTTATTTTTATAATGAAAATTACTGTGAAAAGTAATTATGTGGAAAAGAAAAACAAATAGCAAACCATGGCATTAGTTCCTGAGACCTGCATCTTTGTATCAGCCTCTTGGCAAATAGGGAGCCCTTTGTGAGGTGTGATTAATAAAATCCGCTGGATGGATATTAACACCACCACACAATGAGCTCAGTGTTGCTAATTCTGACGCCAGTATTTCCACAGGACTCAGTTGATGGAATCTTCCTGAATGTGTTATTTATGGTACCAAATGAAAAAAGACCTCATTTACCAGCCACACGCTAGGCTGCAAAGAGACACACAGATTTTTATGCAGGTTCTTCATTTTGTTTTTGCCCCATTTACAACCAGCATCTTTGTAGCAACCCAAGTTAATTCAGGGCACATTTTGCTGCATTAAGTCCTGGCCTGGGATCACTAAGACCTTTGAAATGTAAATAAAGCTCCCAAACCCCCATTTCACAAATACTGGGAAAGCCAGGCTCTTTCCCAAATTTCCAGGGAAGAGAGGGGCGTGTTAAGATTCCTCCCAGTCGCCTCTAGCTTCTTGTTTCGGAATCCTTGTCCCAGATTACTGATTGTCTCACTGCATTATTTTCCTGAATTTGTGTCTCCTTCAGAAGGGATACCTCCCACCTCAAGGTGTGAGAAATTGGGGCATGCATGGGAGGGATGGAGGTGGCTACATTACCGCACCCAAAAACCTCCTAAAGATGAACCTCACATAGCCTTGCAATCAAAGCCATGGTTGTTAAACGCCCTCTGCTCTCCTTGCCGGCAGGAACTTCCCAGTGGCTCTTTCCCACGTGGAACCTTGCCTGTCATTTTGTTTGTTTGTTTGTTTGGTCTGGGTTTTTGTTGTTGTTGAGATGGAGTCTCGCTCTGTCGCCCAGGCTGGAGTGCAGTGGCTTGATCTTGGTTCAATGCAATCTCTGCCTCCCGGGTTCAAGCGATTCTCCTGCCTCAGCCTCCTGAGTAGCTGGGACTACAGGCGCCCACCACCATGCCCGGCTAATTTTTTGTATTTTAGTAGAGACGGGGTTTCACCATGTTAGCCAGGATGGTCTCCATCTCCTGACCTCATGATCTGCCCGCCTCAGCCTCCCAAAGTGCTGGGATTACAGGCGTGAGCCACCGTGCCCAACCTCGGTCTGGGGTCTTTTAGTCTTTCACTGTCAGGGACTTTGAGGAAGTGTATTAAACAGGACACTTTTGTTTTCAGAGTCTTACTCTTGGCTTCGCCCCACGAGCTATGTTTTTGTTTCTAAAACAAAAATAAGGTTTATCAAAACAAGATGATCCTTAAGGGTTTGGCTGAAAAAGAAATCTCTGTGCCGAGTGGAACAATGTCTGCGGAAGGGAAATTCTCACCGCCCCTCCACTCTGCACCAGACCTGCCACCAGCCTCACTCCCTGAAAATCTAGTCTGGGAATCAGAACAGATCCAGAACAAAATTGAACCATATTGTGCTAGGGGTCAAATGAATGATGCAAGCAAGAAATGTTGTAGGCATTGGTATGGCATGCAGGATTTGTGTTAGGGGTCAAATGAATGAGGCAAGCAAGAAATGTTGTAGGCATTGGTATGGCATGCAGGAGAAAACTAAGGCCTGCTAGTACCTGCTCAGAAAAGTTAGGAAACGACAGGAACAGAAACTGAGTTTCAATAGCAGCATCTCTGAACTGGCTTTTTGTATTCTCGGGTTGATTTTGCAGGCTGGTAGCAGTTCCCTGTCTAGAAGATACAATGGCCCCAGAGCCATCAGCTGCTTCCTGGGGGAAGTGGTGGTGGCTGGGGAGGGGGTTGTAATTCTGCTGCGGGCAAATTGCCAAGGACGGAGGGAGGGCTGTGTTCTCCTGACTGAAGATGGAAGTAAAGGAACATTCTAACTGGACAGAACCCTTCAATCCTAGCCCAGCTGATTTTCGAAAGCAGACCTATACCGACAGCCACCTGTGCCGTATGTGACCGCCTATATTAAGAAACAGTGGAAAAAACAGAAGTGAAAGAAGTAGAGACCTTCCCACAGTGCCAAGACATCCTTTAGGTCAGCTTTAGAAAGAAATCAGCTGTGAGCAAATAACACCTAGTGCAGTGCGTGGTCCTCAGCAGCTACTCAGTTAAAGTCTGTTAAACGGATCAAGGATAACTGAACTCAGGACTCTAAGGCATAAGCATGATATAATTAATTGCAGCTCTGGAAATCTGTAAGATTTCCTTGGGTTTCACCCCTGGCTGAGATGATTCCACAAGGGAGACTCCCTATTGCCTCCTGCAGCCCTGCCCTGAGCTGAGTCCCATCTGCAGGGCGTGAGGGCAGGAGGGGCTGCAGCATTTGCTGAGGATGAGTGAGCTCATGCCACAGCTTGGAGGAAGGAGGCATGAGCACAATCATGTTCCCGAGGGCAGGGCAGGGCAGGGCTGAAGCCCCCTCTCTCCATAGACGTGTCTTACTATGACAAGGGGCAAGTTTTTCCTCCACTTTTCCTTCCACTCCTAGGTTCAGGTCAACATGAGGGTGACCATCGCCAGGGTCAGTGTATTTGGTGGGAGACCAGGGACCATTTCTGGCAATGTGAGGCATCTCGTCTTTCAAATGCTCACTTCACAGCAGTTGCAAATGCCCTGAACCTTTGCAAGGGATGTTCTAAGAAAGGGAACAAATAAGGATGAGAGGAAACAACTATCAAATCCTCAGAGTCAGGTTCCATCAGAGATCGAAGCCCTCATGCGGGAGTGGCCCCCTGTCCACTGGCTTCCTCCGAAAATGGCACCAGGGGGGTCAGACACTCCATGGCTGGGCTGAGTGTCTTTCCAAGCACAAATTGCCAGCCTATGGAAGTGCAGGGCACATGAGAGAAGAGAGGATGTATTCAAGGACATAGAGTTCTTATTTATTTTTACTTTAGAGAACCGTCCACAATGCATTTCCACCCTGCTTTCCCTCTGTGGCTGCTACTGTAGCTCTTATTTACACCATCATCCTTTAAAACAAGGTGAAGTGGATGTGGGACTCAAAAGAATGAAATCATGCAGACTTGAGCACACCGTTGTTCAGCAGAGGTGCCCTTCCCAGCCTGCCTGGTGCTGTCAGAACCATGACTAGAGAGAGGGCCTCCCGCTGTCCTCAAGTCCTTCCTGGGAGGTGTCCATGTCTATTTCATTTGTGCTGATCCCTGAAGGAGACACAGAGGGCAATGGAGTAACTCTTGGTGCAAACGATGGGAATGCTTATTTCAACGTTTCAATGGAAGTCAGAATTTTCTGGTCAATTTGCAATATAATTTAACCTAATACAAGCCTGCTATTAGAATTAACTAGATAGAGAGAGGGATCGTGAGCAGGGAGATGGCCCATTTGATCAGCAGAGCTTCTTGAAACTTGGATATGGTAAGAGGGTTGTGTGTCACCCTGAGTGACAGAGGTGGCCCCACTTGGTATTGTGTAAAATCACTAGCTGATCGTGTATGGATGATGTCACCACTGACATGTACATATTCCTGTCGTCTCTTGCCTGCAAACTGATGGTGAGATATTCGTGGTAAAAATTATTTCTCATGCGTCTTTCATACCTAACAAAGTGTTGCATTGACTTTTGCTTATTTTGTGGATGTTTGCCAGTGAATCTTTGACCCAGAATTGGAAGCAGAACCGAGACAGGCTGGCTAGTCTCACCCAAACCACTGGTGTAGATTTGCACTGAGTGGAACATATCCACTAATTAGCCTACAGATAAAAATTCTTAGGAGATAAACTTCATTATGGAAAATTTCATTAAAGTTTTACAAATATTGAGAAGGGAAATAGTGGAGTGTAATCCTCCTGTATTCATCATCCAGTTTAACAATTGTCACCTCATACCCAATCATTTTTCATCTGTACTGTCCCCCACCGGGGTCGCTTTGAAGCAAATCCCAGACATGGCATCATTTTGTCCATAAATATTTCAGTATGCCTCTCTAAAATAGTAAAGCTCTTTACAAAATAACCTTCATATCAAAATAATGAACAATAATTACATAATGTTATCAGATAGTTATTGAATTTTCCAGTCTTGCTGATTATCTGATAAAGTTTTTTAAGAGTTTGTTTCAATTGGCACAATCAGGACTTCACCAGAGCAGGTAAAATCACTGCGATGATTCTTGTGTTCTGAAGTCTCTTCTAATCTCTACTGTTTCTCTTTCTCGCCACCTGTTTGGAATGTTGTGAGGTACATGGATGTGCTTTGGTCAAAGAATAGGCCGAGGCGGATATCCAGGCCTGCATGACTCAGTGAGTTTCGCATGCTAGCACATACCCCCACTTGTTATATAACCCGTTTGTGTAAGTTCGTACTTGACTCTGAGCCACTATTGTCTGGAAAAGGTGTGACTGTCCTGGTGACGCTGTACAGAGGCTCTTGGCTCTTGGGGCTCAGCCTGCCTCAACATGACTTAACATGGCGGGCACCCTGGTTCCCAGAGAGAGAACCGGAGCTGTCCGTCCTGCAGATGGATACAGCGGAGCCACAGCTCGGCTCGCGCTGGTGCCCAGAGAAAGTGAAGCTGCTGACCCTGAAGGCAAGGCAGAGCTGTCCGTGCAGCTGCAGATGTGGGGGCAGCAGGAGCTGAAGAGCCGGAGCAAACAGCTGAGATAAGAGCCGACAATGTGAGAGAAGCTGCTCATGAAAGAGCTAGTGTGAAAAAGTTGTTAATGAAAGCGGTTACTGAATAAAACCATATTCACCTGCCTACAGCCCCCCAGGTGTTCTTTCTGCTCATCCACTCACTCCCCTCGGACTGCAGCATGGGCTGGACCTGGACCCCAGGGATCTGAAAAATGTGTCTGTTAAAGAAATACAATGTTTGTCCTGTAGAACCTGAAATTTGCTAATTGCATTTGTGTGGGATCTTTGAACGTGTGTCTCTGTCCTCTGTATTTCTGGTAGTTAGATCTCGGGTTGCATGTCTTTGTCAAGAATGCTTCACAGATGCTGTGTGTACCTCAGCTGCAGGACCCTTATGCTTGGTTGTTGCCCATGATTACCATAGGTTATTTCATCAGAGGTGGCAAAATGGGGATTTTCTAATTTTTAAATCATTTTTTCCTTTATTTTGTTTGCTGGAATACTTCTATAAAGAGAAGCTTTCCCTCATCAACTATTTGATGATATAAGGTACGATTTATATAAAGTCAGATACATGCTGGATTCTTTTCCCTTACTGACCAATTTTTAAAACAAGTTGGTTTCCTAGTCTCCTCCAATCAGTGATTTTGATACAGAATGGCTGGGCTCCTGGCTAAACCCCCACCCTTGGGCCTGGAGCTGCAGCCCTAAGTGAAAACAGCTGACCCCATTTTCCACCCAAATGTTGCCTTTTTGGCCTGCCACGCCTCTATCCTGTGCCCATAAAAAGACTTCGGCTGGCAGAGCAACACAAGTGGCTGATGCAAGCAGTCAGGGATGCAAGCTGCTGAAGGTCGGGGATACAAGCGGCTGAGCATCAGAGACTGCAGATAGACGTGGCTAACTTCAGACGGTGCAGCTTCAGGGAAAGATCACCTTCTTCCCACACCACCCCCTTTCCAATTCCCCATTCTGCTAAGAGCCACATCTATTGACCAATAAAATCCTCCACAAACACTATGCTTCAATCTGTTCCTGTGACCTAATTCTTCCTGGACACCAGACAAGAACCTGGGTGCCGAGAGGGCAAGGGCTTGGCTGCTGCCGCAGGGCCTGCGCAGAGTCTGCTCCCATGAGAGAGGAGCGACCAGCTGTTTCCAGCATTTGTTCCTTCCAGTCCCAGCGCTCACCTGCTCACACACTCCCTCTCGCGAGGAGTGGCCAGCAGTGGGCTGAGTGAAATGAGCCACTCCAGTTCCCGCCTACAAAGGGTGTCAAGGTCAAGGGAGCAATCCTGTCTCAATTTGTTGTAGTCAATGTTGCTCTCGGTTTTGAGTATCGGTATGAAGAAATGGATTTAAACATAGGAATGTGTTTTGTTCCATTGCTATTTGTATTCTTACTGATGCTCAAGTGGTCACTTTCAGCAGGAGGCAGCCTTAGCGATGTAACATAAACAATGGCTTTATGTAGTGATGAAAGTTATGTGTGGTTGTGTAGACATCATCTATGATGACCTCATTCAGAAGGGCCCTCAGTGACAGCTTCTCATGTGTAAGGGACTGGCCAGATCCCATGCCACGAGGAACTTCTTTATGGCCTCATCACCTATTTGTCTGCTTCATTCACACAAGTGTGGTTCAGGTGAATGGATAAATGGATGGGTAAACTTCTGGAGGCCACCAGGCAAAAGTTACATTATGTCAACTGCTCCTGAATACATGTGGTATAACAACCATTTGTAGTCTTAATAAGACACTAAGCTGAGGCAGTGAGGTAGAAGTGGCAGGTAGGAAGACGGTAAAAATATGTGTTGAGGCCAGGCGCGGTGGCTCACGCCTGTAATCCCAGCACTTTAGGAGGCCGAGGCAGGCAGATCACTTGAGGTCAGGAGTTCGAGACCAGCCTGGCCAAGATGTTGAAACCCTGTCTCTATTAAAAATACAAAAATTAACTGGGTGTGTTGGTGGGCGCCTGTAATCCCAGCTGCTCAGAAGGCTGAGGCAGGAGAATCACTTGAACCTCAGAGGTGGAGGTTGCAGTAAGCCAAGATCACACCAGTGCACTCCACTCCAGCCTGGGTGACAGAGCGAGACTGTAAAAAAAAAATATATATATATATATGTGTGTGTGTGTGTGTGTGTGTGTGTGTATGTGTGTATATATGTGTGTGTGTGTGTGTATATATATATGTATGTATTGAGTGCCTGTTTTGTGTAAGTGGGGTTCTAGCCACTTAAGATATACCTGAACAAAACAAAGAGCCTTGCTCTCGTAGAACATGTGTTTCTACCTGGGGAGACCGTCAGTAAACCATCCACAAGATAAATATAGCAGATGCTGTTAGAAGCTGATGGCGCTGTGGTGTGTTGTGGAAAATAGAGAAAGTAGAGGGAAGTGAGAGGGATTGCGTACACTAGGATTATGATTTTACACAGAAGGGTCAGTGGTGTCATTTTAGCAAGGATCTGAGGGAGGTAAAGGAATAAGCTATGCAGAAGTGTGGGAGACGAATGCTCCGCGTACAGGAAATGACCAATGCCAAGGCCCGAGGGTGGCAGTGTATCTGCTTTGAGTTCTAGAAAAAGGGGTATATTGTACATTGCTCTTTGTGACTCACTTTTTGTCAAACATTATGCTTCTAAAATGAACCCGTATTTTGGAGTATAGCTATGGTTAATTAATTCTCATCATTGTATAGTATTCCATTATATAAATACACCACTATTTATTTAGTCAATTAACATTTGGGTGATGTCTAGTTGTTTTTGCTATTATAAATGCTGCTATGGGCCAGGCACAGTGGCTCATACCTGTAATCCCAACGATTTGGGAGGCTGAGGTAAGAGGATCAGTTGAGCCCAGGAGTTTGATATCAGCCTAGGCAACGGAGTGAGACCTCATCTCTACAAAAATATTTTTTTTTAAATTAACTGGGCATGGCGATGTGTACCTGTAGTCCCACCTACTTTGGAGGCTGAGGCAGGAGGATCGCTTGAGCCTTGGAGCTTGTGGCTGCAGTGAGCTATGATCGTGCCACTGACTCCAGCCTGGGTGATAGAGTGTGACTTTGTCTCAAAACAACAACAATAATAATAACAATAACTGAAATGTACTCTGTGAACATGAATAACTACAGTCATTTTCACTGGCCAAAGAGAAGGGGACAGGTGTAGGCTGAGTTCATGCCCAGGAAAACTAAGTGGCACTGCAGTTTCAAGAAAACTGCACAGAAGCTGAATGAAGGGACAGTGGAAAGGATGCTGAATGATCATGAGACACACACTGATACAGCAGCTGCTATAGCAACTTATTTATGTTGGGAGTGGCTATTGATTTCAGCAAAACAATGCCACTTGTCCATAACTGTAATTTTGACAACTTAATTTTCATTGGTTTTGTAACTTTGTCCTTAATTTTTAAATCAGTTTTTGTTTTATAGTTATAAAAGAACTACCCACAAAAGAACATTATTATAAAAATAGTAAAGTCCACACCCATTTAAGAATCTTTCTTTTTGGTCGGGCGCAAGTGCTCACGCCTGTAATGCCAGCACTTTGGGAGGCCGAGGCGGGCGGATCACGAGGTCAGGAGTTCGAGACCAGCCTGGTCAATATGGTGAAACCCCATCTCTACTAAAAATACAAAAATTAGCCAGGCATGGTGTCAGGTGCCTGTAGTCCCAGCTACTTGGGAGGCTGAGGCAGCAGAATCACCTGAACCCAGGAGGTGGAGGTTGCAGTAAGCCAAGATCACACCACTGCACTCCAGCCTGGGTGACAGAAACAGAGTGAGACTCTGTCTCAAAAAAAAAAAAAAAAGATTTTTTTTTTTTTAAAGTTAGAAGAACCATTACTGTAGATTGAGAGAAAGTAATGAGATGTTTTTGGTAACTTACCCAACATCCATCACCTCTCTGTCTTACTCCATTTGTGCTGCTAGAACAAAATACCTAAGACTGGGTAATTTGTAAACAATAGAAATTTATTGCTTACAGTTCTGGAAGTTGGGAAACCCAAGGTCAAGGTGCCAGCAGATCTGGTGTCTGGTGAGAGCTACTACTTGCTCTGTCTTCACATGATCAAAGGGGCAAACACTCCCTCGGCTCTCCTTAAGAAGGGCACTAACTCCCATGCATGAGGGTGAAGCTGTTATGACCTAATCATCTCCTGAAGTCCCACCTCTGAATACTGTTGCATTGTGGGTTAGGTTTCAACACATACGTTTTGGAGGGACACAAACATTTAGACCATGACACTCTCCTTTTCTGCTTCCTAATACAGCCTTGATTTTGTTTAGCTATTTCATCTTCCCTGTGCAGCCTCAGGTTTAGGGGAGACTGCCTCATCCACTCTTCAAGCTCCCGATGGGCCCCAGCCAATTGTGGCCAGCTCATATAACTTGCCAGTGGTTGGTTTAAACATGAGCCTATGATGTGATTTTGTCCAACAAGACCCAAGGGATAGGCTGCTGGGGTGTTCCTAGGAAAGATTTCTTCACTTTTAACAAGAGATACAAAGAAATGTCAACCCCTATCTTGTTTCTGTGAAACCGTTGTGTCTGGACGTGTCACTTAAAACTCCTTCAGCTACCTTGTAAGCACAGGGAGAAGTTGGAATGCAGAGTGGGGGAAGGCGGGGTGGGTGAGCAGGGCGAAGGAGCAGAAAGGTGAAAATGATCCTGAGTTCTGACTTACACAGGCATGAGCCCTGGAGAGCCTTATCTCCTGACTTTTTTTTCAGGAAATGGTCGGCTTCCCCTGACCTTTGCTCCATTGAAGGCGAGTTTCCATTACTTGTAGTTCAACGCGTCCTAACTGGCACAGGGTCCTGTAGGGTCTACTCGGGGATGTGCCCTGGGCTCCTGGCCCACTTCCCACTGCAGGCTTCAGCTCCTGCAGGCTCATTATCCCAGCACCTGGCACAGGCCTGGCAGCCAGTGGATATTTAGTAAATAGCTGCGGACGAGGGATGCATACTAGATTGTAAGTAAAGGGCCCTAACCTGTTGGCCATACACATGAGATGGGCACATGAGACCTCTGCGGTGCCCCTTTCGGAGGCAGCAAAGATACTGGGTGTCTGCGTTCTCAAGCGGCACCAGTCTAAAGAAAGCTGCAGCTCAACATAAGTTACTAAACACTGGAAGCCAACCGAGTAGAGGCCCAACACTGAATGGCAAATAGCATAATGAAGAGCAAATTAGAACGATTAATAGAAATGCAATCAGAAGCTCTGCAGGAATAATGGAGAATAATAGATCATAAATGAAGTATGGGATTGGCTCGACTGTGTATTTCCAGCCCAGCAGGCAGCATGCTATATTCACGCTTCACAGCGACAATAGCAGAGCAAATAGATGTGATTTTACAAAACAATGGACCTAACTAAGCACGCATATTTAGTGCTCTTCAAAAAGGAGGAGGGAGCCACAGCTGACTAAAACAATTTGATCTTCTCTCCATTGCCAGCTGGAGATTTCAGAATGAAGCAAAAATGAATTTTTATCTTTTTCACGTTAACTTTGTAAAAATTGCTTTTATTCCCCAGGTGGGGTGGGAATCTTAACAGAAGACGTAACAGCTCTAGATATAGTGTGCAATTGTAAGATCTGCTTAGTCAGTTTCATCACGTAGTAAGCATGCAATTGATATTATTTCCTTTTCAGATAAAGTATGAAAAGAAAATGTATGGAAGTCTAATTCATAGGCACTGTGGCTTTGCAACCATAAATAAAACTCTAGTAGGGCACAGAGATAACAAAACCAAACACACAGAATCTAGGCCTTCATACAGGCTCTGGAATGAACTCTGCCAAGAAGAAAAAACCAAGCACTACCTTCTCCCAAGAGTGGTTCTTTTTTATTTAAAAATAAATGATGTAAGCGTTTGTTCAATATAGATTTTGAGACCTGCAGGAAAGACAGGCAGGAAACCTGGGGGACGGTGGGCCCCCCAGTCTGAAGATCATTTCTCGTGCTCCTGACTAGATCACCTCTGCTCTGCTGGGAGGCAGGTCCTGCCCTGGCTACGGAGCAGGTCCGGAGGGCTCCTCACTGGAGGAAGAATATCACGGCTGGCCAGAATTCTGATCTCTGGAAGCCTGATGCCTGAAAATTATACCCCAGGAACTCACTGATTTTGTGAGTTGCCTGGTTGGTTGGAAAAAATTATTTGACTCTGGTTGACAGAAAGTACCAGTGAGAAGTGAAACCAGCTGGGCTTCTGGGTCAGGTGGGGACTTGGAGAACTTTTCTGTCTAGCTACAGGGTTGTAAATGCACCAATCAGCGCTCTGTATCTAGCTGGAGGATTGAAAATGCACCAATCAGAATTCTGTAAAAATGGACCAATCAGCACTCTGTAAAATGGACCACTCAGCTCTCTGTAAAATGGACCAATCAGCAGGACTGGGCGATGCCAAATAAGGAAATAAAAGCTGGTCACCGGAGCCAGCGGTGGTAACCCGCTGGGGTCCCCTTTCCAGCTGTGGAATCTTTGTTCTTTCACTCTTAGCAATAAATCTTGCTGCTGCTGACTATTTGGGTGTGCACCACCTGTAAGAGCTATAACACTCACTGAGAAGGTCCCCGGCTTAATTCTTGAAGTCAGCCAGACCGAGGAGACCCACCAGAAGGAGCCAACTCCAGACACACCAGGATTAGGAGACCAGGCTGCCAGCTTGGGCCTGTGCTTGGTTCCACCAGTTGCGTGATTTTAGACAAGTTGCTTAAACTCTCTGAGCTTTAAATATCTATATGTAAACTGGGATTAATAAATAATACATCTTAGGGGGTGTTGAGAAGATTAAATGAGTTAATACTGATTGTACAGCACTTAGCATAATGCTCAGCACGTAGCATGTACTTACGACTTCACCTGTCATTCTTTTAGCTCTGTTTTACGGCAAATCCAAGAAGCATTCTAGTTTAAGAGTGTCAGAGCCACACGGATATTTACACCTCCATCAGGGCTATAGACCTCATGGCACAGTTGGTCTACACAGAAGTGGATGGAAGGGGATGTCTGTGCCTTACTCTCTTTAAGATCTATCATTTTACTGCCTAGAGATAAAATGAGACAAACCACAGAAGAAAATGTCAACTCTTGCTTATGGGCTAGGAAAGTTAGGTCACAGAACCCCTCCCCAAGACTGGCCTAAAATAGACAAGGTTCATTTGTCTCACAAAAGGAGTCTCTAGGAGGACAGGCCAGAACTTTTGCAGCTGCTCCAAAACGCCTCAGGGACTGAGTCTCACTGTGTGTTTTCCTCTTCTCATCTTGAGCTGATTGGATTTCCTTTCAATATTTTTTCTCTCACAGTCACAAGATAGCTGCTGTTCTGCCAATAGTCACAACTGCATTCCAGGCAGAAAGAAATGGAGAGTATACAGCGGAAAAAGAAAGTGCTTTCCTATAGAAGGGTATTGCCCTTCTTTTTCGGGGAGGGACAGCCACTCTAGGGATTTCCACCTGCATCTTACTAGATAGAACTGTCGTATTCTCCCCCATCCCCACCAGCCCCTGGCTGCAAGAGTCTGAGAAATGGAGGATTTTGGTTTCTCAGCTTCTAGAGCAAAGAAAGGCAAAGGGGGGAAAGGGTGGGAGTGATTTTAGGGATACAATCTACAGAAGTGACCATACATGACAATGCCACAGAGGAATAGTCCTGCCTAGATTTGATTTTTGAATCACTAAAACATTGCTTAACCTTCTACCACAAAGAACTTTCTGGGTGGAAGTGGTTTCTGTCCTAGAAAATGGGCTAATAGTGTTGTCTTCGGGAGCCCTGCATGGAATCCTGACATGGGAGAAAATATTTCCTCTTGCAATTGTATTCCGCAGCAAAAGATTAGGCTTCAAATACATATTCCCTTGAAACGGACAATACAGGAAGTTAAATTTAGACACGATAGAGTAACTTATAGGGCAGAAAATGTCCTGAGACAGGTATTTAGCGAGCAGAGCTGCACTGAGAACAGGTGTGGAGGCAGGTACGGCCTTAACAGCAAAATCTGCTGCTCCACAATGTTGCCCAACCAGGGCATTTTTGTCAACTCGGCGCTAATGTAGATTTATTTTAGGAAACTAAAGATGGTCATTTATCACAAAAAGTAGGTTAAAAACAAAAGAAGCCCTTTGTTCAAACCAAGTCTTCCAGGTCACCCTGGTGTATCTAACAGCTAAGGGCCTGGCTGTCGTGGCTGCCGTAGGGAGAGGGCTGGGGCCTTGTCTACTCCCTCTCCCCTGCCTTCCACATCAACTCTGGGTTCTGGATGTTTCTGTCTTTTGGGGTTGGCATCAGTAGTGAGTACAGCTTATGTGCAGGTACAAAGTGTTTTAAAAGATTTCTTTTTTCCAACTGTTTTTCACAAGAACTATTTCTTTATTTTTTTTGTAAGAGAGCCTTGCCCTGTCGCCTAGGCTGGAGTGCAGTGGTGTGATCTCGGCTCACTGCAACCTCCGCCTTCTGGGATCAAGTGATTCTCCTGTCTCAGCCTCCTGAGTAGCTGGGATTGCAGGCACATGCCACCACGCCTGGTTAATTTTTGTATTTTTAGTAGAGACAGGGTTTTGCCACGTTGGCCAGGCTGGTTTGGAACTCCTGACCTCAAGTGATCCGCCCACCTTAGCCTCCCAAAGTGCTGGGATTACAAGCCTGAGCCACTGTGCCCAGCCCACAAGAACTATTTTTATTGTCAGTGAGTGGAAGAAGTGATGAGTGATTTACTTGTGTTTCCCTGGGGTCACAGGGTCCAGAGTGATGTGCTGCAGGACTTAGAACTCACAGGCTGCAAACTTGTTGCCTTCCCTCTGAAACAGACCCCAAATTTGGTGCACATGTGCATCAGTGAGTGCTTCCTCAAAATGCAGATTTGGGGCCTAACTCTGGCTATTTGGCTTCAAAATTCTTGGATGGGGCCTGGAAATCTATATCTTCCACAAGGAGCCCGGGTGGCCTTTACTGATGTGGGACAGAAACCACACTTTTGAGAAACCTTGTTCTCTAGCCTGGTGTCTTAGCCCATCTGTGCTACTATAACAAAATATCTGAGACTGGGTAATTTACAAATAATAGAAATTTACTTCTCCCAGTTCTGGAAGCTGGGAAGCCCAAGATCATGGCACCAGCAGATTCGATGCCTGATGAGGGCTGCTCTCGGCTTCCAAGGTGGCGCTTTGTTGCTGTGTCCTCACATAGTGGAAGAAGGAGAGGCCAAAGGGTATGGGAAGGGTGAATTCTCTCCCCTAAGCTAGTGTGCCTCTTTCACCATGTGAAGACATAGCAAGAATGTGTGAGTAGCCCTCACCGGACACCAGATCCACTGGCACCTTGATCTTGGACTTCTAGCCTCCAGAACTGGGGGAGATAAATGTCTGTTGTTTAGAAGCCACCCAGTCTACGGTGCTCTGTTATATGGTGTGGGTGGACTAAGATGCTCACATGGCAAAGTGGCTTGCACTAGTCAGGCACAGCTAGAAAAGCAGAGCTGGGATTCAGACTCATGCCTTGTTCCAAAACCAGAACCGTGACCCCTTGTTTAGATGGCTTGTGGACTACTCATTGTACTGAGAGTACCACTTTACTTCCAGATTCTGCCCTATATTTTCACTAAGTGAATACAATCTCAAGCATAACTTCTAGAATTCAGCATTGCTTCCTTGTATTTCCAGTTGCCCCAGACTAAATTTATGGGTCCCAATGAAGTCCAGATGAAGAGGAGTGTCAGTGGAAGAATAACAAGGTTCATAAATTCGGAAAGGAGAGCTTCGTTTCTTATAAAGGGTCGCAGCCTGCCAGGTGGCCATTCTGACAGGCAGAAAGCGTAGCCTCCGGCCAGAATCCAGAAACAGACACTTCAAGGGTGGGAAGAATAAGGAAGTTATGCTGAGCATCGTGGCCAAATATACATATTCAATAAGCTACAGGAAGATCATAAATATTTACGAGCTAGGTAACCTGCACATGTGCAACCGGTCACTATGCCTCTCCACATTCAAAAAATGGCAGCGTCAACATGATGGGTGGAGTATTTGCCCTCTGGCATCAAAAGACGAAGAGGGGACACAAAATCCCTCTCTGTGCATCCTCTGTAGACCAGCCGGAACCACTCTGTGGTTGGCGGTCTCTTCTCTGGAAGGAACACTGATGGGCTATTCCGTCCAAACTTCAAAAGAGGTGCAGAGGTATGCGGTTCGTTGATATCTGGGTGGTCTTTCAGAAGGGCTGGTTAACCACCTAAGGGCGGTTAGCAGGGGCGTGACTGACCTCCCAACTGTCATGGTGGGGAACTCAGTTTTCATTTCCCTGGGATACCCCTGGCCAAGAGGGGATTGGTTCAGTTGGTTGAGAGGCACAGGATTTCATTTTCATTTTTCACGGTGTTAGTGTGGAAAAAACACACAAGCTCAAAGTGCTTTCTCCTATTTTCTCACTCAACAGCACAACGATCGACGCAGATGAAGACTTCTGTGAACAAATGCGGGAGATTTCTCCCCAGCTGCAAACAAGCAAGCAGTTCTTCAGGGGCCAGACACCAGCTGGGTGTTCTCTAATTCAACTAGGATGCTGTCTACCTGGAGATAGTGTGGGATCTCACGGGCTGTCTCCAAGGCCGCCCTCCTTATCCCCAATCACTAGTCACAATTCTGGGCGTCCAGAACTTCTGACCTGTTAGCTTCAAGTTGGGGTTCCCACAATCCCCTCTCTGGGTTTGATTAATTTGCTAGAGTGGCCCACAGGACTCAGAGAAATGCCTTTACCAGTTTACTCAAAGGACGTTACAAAGGATACAGAAGAAGAGATGTGTAGGGCAAGATATGGGGGAAGGGGTTTGCTACCCTCCAGGAACCTCTACCTGATGAGCTACCTGGAAGCTCTCCAAATTCTGTTCCTTTGGACCTTTTATGGATGCTTCATTATGTAGGCATGATTGATAAAACCATTGGCCTTTGGTAATCAGCTTAACCTCCAGCTCCCTCCACTCCTTGGACATTGAGGGTTGGAGCTGGAAGTGCTGATCCTGCCTTGGTCTTTCTGGAGAACAGTCCCATCCTTAAACTGTCTGGGAGCCCAGCCATCAGTCAATTATTAGCATATGAAAAGACATCATAAAAGTCAATTATAGAAAGACATTTGGAGATTCCACGGATTTTAGGAGTTGTATGCCAGGCAACAGGGGATGAAGAACAAATATATATTTCACAATATCTCCCCTTGAGATGAGATTGAGAAATAAAATAAATTAGAAAACAGATTTTATACCAGCATAATCAAAATAAATCTTTGCCAAATTCAGACACAACTCAAATGTCCACTGACCTTAAAAACAATGACAACAAAACCAACAACAACTGTAAGATCTTCCACTTTCATGGCCAGGATGGGTGGACCGCAGTGGAAGCCGGGGTGTGGATGCCATGAGCCCGTCGGAGAACAGAATTTAGGAAGGAAGCAGCTTCTGGAATGTACTGCAGGTCTCAGTAGGCTGTGAGTCTCGTGAGACCAATCTACCTTCACTGGGCTTGTTGGCAGCTTGGCCTCGTGCCCCTGGACACATGTGAGGTGAAGATGGCAAAGAGATTCACATGCTAAGAAGCCACCGTGGCCAGGCCGGCCTGTGCTGGAGTTTAGTGTCTGTCATGTCGGGGTGTGGCACCTTTGCTTGCAAGCTAGCCTTTATATACCCCTGTATTTCATTGTTTGCTTTTGTTTTTTCCTTTAGTTGCCTAGTAAACATTTCTACTAGAAAACCTCACCTCAGAAGAACTAAGAGGAAAAGCAGTGTCCACACCCAGGCCAGCCTCGCCAAGAAGGGCAGAGGTTCCCCTCGAGGATGGTCTTGATCGACGTGGCCACAGCTCCTGCTCCAGCTAGCACTCAGAGGAGTCTGCTGGGGCCCCAGGGAACACGGGGGGCAGTCGTGCACCCTCAGTGATGGCTGCTCTGTAGACAGAGCCCCAGGACTTCTCTCCCTCCTTCTTCAGCTCTCTGCCCTGTTGCTCTGCACAGTCACAGCACTTGTCACTTACATGTCTGTTTACCCGACTCCGTGCCAGCCTGTCATTGTTATTTTGGTATCCCCAGCGCCTGTGTGGTGTGTAATATGTAATGAAGGTTCTCGCATGAAACCAAATGGTGGGCATTGAAGTAGGGGAGAGGCTGCATGAGCAAAAGGACCATTACCCTCTCTCTTCTACCGACTGGGAGGCCAACAACTTGAGGAGATGGGCTGCCCAGTGATGGGAGGACAGCATGGTGCAGCCTCCCTGGAGAGCTTCCGTAGGCCTCAGGCTGCTGTGAGGGAGCTTAGGGTGATTAGCTGTTAAACTGTTGCTCTTTTGAAAAAGTTGAAAGAGCACTGTGAACTCTGTGCTCAAGTGCATTTGACTCAGGAGATCTTTAAGGGGGGTGAGTTTGGGGAATGCTTGCTCTGGGAGAGAATTTGGGGTGCAACTCCATGCGTGTCTGTGGGTCTCTCCACAAGATGGCACTCGTCTCTTGTTCTTAGCTCCTGCTAATGAAGTTTGTAATTTTTAAATCTGCAGAGCAATGAGGATGACTTCCATTTCCTGTATGGGCAACTTACATGTTTTATTTCCCTGGGAACCTGGGCCATGGTGAAGTACATGATTAGGTACTGAAGTCTGGTGAGCCCTAGGGGGCACAACGTGGTTGCACATCCTGCAAAACCGGGCTCCCTAAGTTAGTTTAAGCACAGGCATTTGGAGTGGTCGCTAGGGTGACCTGTTTGAGTAACTTGCCCTATTCGATGCTGGCCTCGGCTAGTGGGACTGCTGCCATGATGATGATGATGATGATGATGATGATGATGATTATTATTATTATTTTGAGACGGAGTCTCACTCTGTCACCCAGGCTGGAGTGCAGTGGTACAATCTCAGCTCACTGCAAGCTCCGTCTCCCAGGTTCACGCCATTCTCCTGCCTCAGCCTCCCAAGTAGCTGGGACTACAGACGCCTGCCACCACGCCCGGCTAATTTTTGTATTTTTAGTAGAGACGGGATTTCACCGTGTTAGCCAGGATGCTCTCGATCTCCTGACCTTGTGATCCGCCGGCCTCAGCCTCCCAAAGTGCTGGGATTACAGGCGTGAGCCACCGCGCCCGGCAGCATTATTTTGTATTGCTGTAACAGTCACCGGTCACACTGACTTTGTCTCTGAACACAAGCCTGGGCTTGCTTGTGATTAGCAGTGTCAATCTGCTAATGGGAGATGGATTCTTGGTCTCTGAACTTCATGAGAAAGATTCCTGGTCTCTGAACTTCATGAGAGGAGTTAAAAAAAATTGCAGACTGAGGTACCCAATATAAACCATGAGGAGACTCCTTTGGAAGTCTTTTTACCACCCCTTGGACACAGGGAGTGCACTTACTCATGGGATTGTGGTATTATCAGAAGTAATGTACTTTATCAAGTCTCTTTCCTTCAGTACAGTCCTTCCACGAGGATGCCGCCCAGGCATTTATAGGATGATGGGGCAAATTCCAATGATGCTAATCTGGCCTCATTGATAGATCTCCAGAATCTTCCAGTTGACCCCAATTTTCACCAGTCTTGAGAAAATTTGCAATGGGCCATCCTTTCCCCTTCCTCATGTGGTGCCACAGGGCTAAACACTCGATGGTGCTGGACATGTTTGTCATACTTGATGTAGCAATCTCATTTCATACAAAGGCCACAGGGTAGACAATTCCCAATTCAAAAACATTTAAAACAGTATGCATGTAGGCAATCTTTGCAAATGTCCCCAACTAATGACAATAATCTATCATGTTTCTGCAGGGCCTTATAGTACATGTGCACTTACATCTCCATTAATCCCGCCTACAGTCCCATCGAGACAACGGGAGACAGATTGCTAGGTCCATTTTGGAGAGGAGGAAATGAAGACTCGAGAAGGTCATGATTTCTACAAGGTCACAAAGCAGGCAAGTCTCAGAATTGGGATAAAAACCTACGTTGCCTGAGTCTTGGCCCACTCCTTCATTCAAATCCTTGGTTGTTTCTGGGTGCCAGGCACTGTTTTAGCTGTTAGGAACACAGCAGCAAAACGATTGTCAATTTGCAAGAGAAAGATCTTTGGTCTCTGAACATTGTAAGAAGACTTAAAAACAAATTGCAGGCCGGGCACGGTGGCTGGCCAGGATGGTGAAACCCCATCTCTACTAAAAATACAAAAATTAGCTGGGCGTGGTGGTGGGCGCCTATAATCCCAGCTACACAGGCGGCTGAGGCAGGAGAATCCCTTGAACTTGGGAGGTGGAGGTTGCAGTGAGCCAAGATCGCGCCATTGCACTCCGGCCTGGGCAACAAGAGCAAAACTCTGTCTCAAAAAAAAAAAAAAAAAAAAAAAAAAGGCCGGGCATGGTGGCTCACACCTGTAATCCCAGCACTTTGGGAGGCCGAAGTGGGTGGATCACCTGAGGTCAAGAGTTTGAGACCAGCCTGGGGAACATGGTGAAACTCCGTCTCTACTAAAAATACAAAAAATTAGCCAGGTGTGGTGGCAGGTGCCTGTAATCCCAGCTACTTGGGAGGCTGAGGCAGGAGAATCGCTTGAACCTTGGAGGCAGAGGTTGCAGGGAGCCGACATTGCACTATTGCACTCCAGCCTGGGCAATAGCAGCGAAACTCTGTCTCAAAAAAAAAAAAAAAAAACTGCAGCCTAGCAACAAAGTATAAACCATGAGGAGAATCCTTTTACCATTTCTTAAGCTTTCAGACCATCCCTTTTGACACAAGGGATGCACTTATTCCTGGGATTAGTCTGTTGGGTGGGGTGCAGTTTTAAAAAGGGGGCTCAGGTGACATTCAAACAGAGGCCTGAAAGTGGAAGAGGTGAGTCATGCAGAATTCTTGAGGAAGAGCTTACAGGCAGAGGGAACAGCTGTCACAAAGACCTGCCATGGAAGGGCCTAGTATGTCCCAGGAAAGCACTGAGCCATCTGCTGAGGGACCTGGAGGCCACAGTCTGACCTCGGCTCCTCTTCTGACCAAGACGAAGCCATTAGAGGGCTTCAAGCTGACATGTGCTATGATATTTCTGACATCTTAACAGGGTCACTCTGGGAGATTTCCTTACAATATAAATTGTCAATATAATCCAAGACAACAACAACCAAGACAACAATGGCTCAGAGAAAAAGAGTACTACATGACTGTTATTGTACGTCTCACAGTGAGGTGACAAGCACAAGCGCTGTCTGTGGGGTGCCTGCCTTGGGCCAGGTAGTTGGCGGGGGCTTTCTTTACCCACCACATTTTATCCCGTCCTTGCAGTTGGCTGCATGATATATTTATTATTATGCCATTTTACAGATGAGAAAACTGAGACTCGAGTCCACAGGCTAACCAGGGACAGCCTTGGGCCTTCACTCTACTGCCCTTCGCCTCTGTTATGAGCATGTGCACATCAGTCAAGGCTGAAGCAATCCTTTCAATGAAAGAAAATGATATTTGGTAAAGTACCTTGAAAGAAATACTCTCATAATAAGAATTGGTGAATATTTAAAATGTTGTCTAATTAACACATTGGCAGTGTTCTTCATGTCATTTATACATGCCGTTCAACCTGCAAATATTATTTTTAAAAATTAATATAGTAATATTTAATACTTTTTAAAGAGAGCCTTTGATTAACTTTGGTCCCATCAACAAACACAAATTGCATTAAACTTTTTGAACAGACTTTGTAAATGTAATCATTTGACTTCCTTAATTGTCTGATTAACAACAATAAAAAAAATCTTCCCAAGTACTTAAGTAATAATTCCTGTAAATATAACAAAATCTAGACATATAATACATTTTATATACTCTTAAAATATCAACATAAAATTATACTCTACATCAACTTTTTAACTCCACATTTTAAGTTAGAATTACAAGTTTGACTGACACTCCAGCACACAAAATCCTCTTAAACATAACAAATAAGGAAAAGGCCAAATATCCACAGATTACCTCCTAACCCCAAAATATCAGAAATAGATTTGATTCATCTTCATCATTTTTACACTTAATGCTGTCTCTTTTCGGGATTACAAGTCCTTTTCCCACTAAAAAAAAGATTCAGAATAGATTTGGAGTTGAATTTCCGAGTGAATTTTTGGGGCCTCCTTACCAGCTAGCTGAGGTTGCATCATGAGCAGGGATGTTAGCTTGGACACGGGAGTTAGAAGTAGAGAGGTCAGGATGATTTTTATTGATTTTGTACTTGCTAAGTCACTGTCTTGCGAACAGGTCAGCTCCTAGTCCTGGCCCCTACATTCAGTCATATGTTACCTGCTTCTGTCCACTTAGAGATGCCTGCAACCTTGCTGGGTCTCTGGAGCACACGGCTGGATTTAACATCATTCCTGGTCTAATTCTATTCTGAATTCTTTTCATATTCTGCACATTTGCTGCAGCTGTAACTTCCAGCCACTGCTCGAAGATGAAGATGAGGCTCAAAGCTGGACAGCAGAGGGAGGCCAGCCAAGGCCAGAACTGCAGAGATGGCAGGTGTGTGTGTGCTGGGTGAGGCCAGGTTGTTGAATGTTGCCATGGCCCGTCCTCCTCATTCGCCTCTGGGAAACACAGGAGGAAACTGCACACACAGAACCCGCATCCATCTGAACAGCTGCATCCTCAGAAAGATCTGGCTAAGGCAGTGACATCATGAAACTGGAATTTCTTTCACTCTGGAGGAAGTGAAAAGAGCTGCAAACAGATCTTTAGGGACTGGCTATTATTCCCTATTGTAATGGACTTTTCTTTCATCTTAAAGTACATTAAAAATATTGACGCGGCAATATAAATACCACCTTCCCCCGCCCCCCCGCTTTTTTTAAAGCAAGAAGTCTCTTGAATTTGTATTTGTTTTGCTGTTTAAAACCAAATCTCTAAGGAAAGCCAATGCAAATACAAGCTCTTCAGTGGTTATGGTCACTCAGTGGACTCCCTGGTTCCCAGCAAGCTCTAGCTGCCCAACTGAACTTCTCTTTGTGGGTTTTCAGAGGGCTGGGGAATGGAAATGCGTTAGTGTTTCTCCAGTCTGCTCATTCTTTGCCGTATGGCACTCTTACCTGCAGGCTTTTCACACACAGATGGGCTGCTGAATGTTCTATCATTGCAGGCTTGCCTCCAGACCCAGGTATATTTCAAGAGCAGAAGCCGTTGGCACAATCACCCCTTCTTCTGTTTGTGGGAGAAAGTTGCCATCCACACAATTTTGGCCGGGTGCGGTGGCTCACAGCTGTAATCCCAGCACTTTGGAAGGCTGAGGTGGGCGGATCATGAGGTCAGGAATTTGAGATCAGCCTGGCCAACGTGGTGATACCCTGTCTCTGCTAAAGATATAAAAAATTAGCCAGGCGTGGTAGCGCACGCATGTAATCCCAGCTACTTGGGAAGCTGAGGCAGGAGAATCACTTGAACCCAGGAGGTAGAGGTTGCAGTGAGCAGAGATCACGCCATTGCACTCCAGCCTGGGCAATAGAGTGAGGCTCTGTCTCAAACAAAAAAATAATTATAGTTTCTACACATGTGGGTTTGGAATTTGAACAAATTATTTTATTCTGGGAATGCTTTATAATCGCCTAAAATGACGACTTCTTTCCTAGTTGTAATTTCTCTTTGCCACGTTACCAGGATGCACAGAAGGCACAGGGAGGAAAGCTCTGGGTTTGCCTCTTGCGAAACTCAAAAGCCACATTAAGGATGAGGCAGTCATCTGAGCCAGCATCTTGTCTGGAAATAATTATGCCTTGCTAACAAAGCTGTGGAAATCTGCAATGCACAAAAATACAACATCCATGCAAACCCAAATAAAGGGAAGCAAATTCCCTCTGGACACAGCTGTGCCTAAGACTCCCGGAGTGAAAGGAGCAAAATTGTACCTATGACCTACTGTTTCTATTAGAAACCCTAGAATCAATGTTCATCACCCCATTAAAAAACAACAGATTTATGAGGAGAGAAGCTTCCAAAAAGACTGCAGAATTCTCTTTTTTTGGTGCAGTTGGGACATTAATTCTCAAAGTATTAAAACCTGTCCAGGTTCTTCTGGTATGTTCCTTCTGTCTATACAAGGAGCATGTGATTTTTTTAAAATGTTGACTTTGCGGATCCTGTTAGTTAGGTGGGAAATTGAGACACCAGAGAGGCATGAGGTTCCTCATTTAGTCTGGACTCAGTTCCTTTCCTAAATTAAAGGAAATGTACCATACTGCTGACTTGGTGAGTTTGCTTTCAGTGCACGCTATGTGTGAGGTTGTAGAGAGTATGAGATCAAGCAGTGTTGGGAACAGGCCCCCCAAAATCTGGCCATAAACTGGCCCCAAAACTGGCCAGAAACAGTCTCTGCAGCACTGTGACATGCTCGTGATGACCATGACGCCCACGCTGGAAGGCTGTGGGTTTGTGGGTTTACCGTAATGAGGGCAAGGAACACCTGGCCCACCCAAGGTGGAAAACCGCTTAAAATCATTCTTAAACCACAAACAGTAGCATGAGCGATCTGTGCCTTAAGGACATGCTCCTGCTGCAGATAACTAGCCAAACCCATCCCTTTATTTCGGCCCATCCCTTTGTTTCCCATAAGGAATACTTTTAGTTAATCTATAATCTATAGAAACAATGCTAATCACTGGCTTGCTGTCAATAAATATGTGGGTAAATCTCTGTTCAAGGCTCTCAGCTCTGAAGGCTGTGAGATCCCTGATTCCCTACCTCACATGCCATATTTCTGTGTGTGTGTCTTTAATTCCTCTAGCTGGGTTAGGGTCTCCATGACCGAGCTGATCTCGGCAAAGCAGCACGACCTGTTTCCAACATCTGACTTTTCCTCTCTATTCTGCCCAGCACAGGGGCCAGCCAGAGCTCACAGTCCCAGCCTAGTAGGGATTGGCTACACAAGTCTTTTGAAGAACAAGCCCAGATGCATATTTATTTTGAGTTGCTCAAGAAACTCTAGGTTGATAAAATCACAAGTGTGAGAAGTGAGGCAGAAGAATCTGTAGTTTTATCTGAGAATTCTCCTGCCACCATATGTGTTGGAGAAAACAAGTACACAAAAAACTGGGGCTAGGGGGTCACCAGGGGCTGAGGGAAGGAGAATGGGGAGTTGGTGTTTAATGGGTACAGAGTTTCCATTTGGGATGATGAAAAAGTCCTGGAGATAAATGGTGGTGATGGCTGCACAACACTTTGAATGTACTCAATGCCACTAAACTGTACACTTCTGAATGGTTAAGGTGGTAAATTTTATGTCCTGTGTATTTTAACATGATTTTTTCAAATTTTAAAAAGTAAGGTAGCAGGAATAAGTACTTCAATTAGGCAAACTCTAAGATGGCCCCACAAGTCCTTCTCCTGGAGCATGTTCTCTAGAATCTCCCCTTGAGTGTGGACAGGATTTGATGGTATTTCACTCCTGTGATTAGGTTACTTATAATGGAAAGATAAAGGGATTTTGCAGGTCTAATTAAGGTCCCTAATCAGTTAACTTGGAGTTAAGCAAAAGGGAGATTTCCCAAGGTGAGCCTGCCCTAACTAGACCCTTTACCTGGGGCTTCCTGAGGAGAGAGTTGAAGCAGCAGAAACCACCTCCCTTGGCCCCAAAGATTTGCATGTTAGGGAGAGGGCCACTGGGCAGGGAACTGCAGGTTGCCCTAGGAGCTCAGCTCCTGCATCCTCCAACCACAAGGACCTGAATTCTACTGACAGCCAGGGAGCTTGGAAGGGGAGTCTGTGCCTCAGAGAGAATTGCAGCCCTGGGCAACATGAGAGTTTGAGCCTGGTGAGACCCTGCAGGAGACCCCACTGATGTGTGCTTGGATCCCTGGCCCATGGGAACTGTGAGTTAGGAAGTTTGGATTGCTGGAAGTGGCTACGTTTGTGGTCCTTTGTTAGACAGCAGTAGAAGATGACTGTAGCCCTGGTGGTCACTGGGGTGTTGATGCTCAGCATCTGCTGCAATATAGGCAGATATTGTCCATGTATCCAGTGCACCTTGGCAGCTGCTCTGCACAGGGGAAAGAGGCCAAAGGTATCCATCCATGGAGGGAGAGCACTGTGTGGGGGACAAGGTGCAGGTGACCTTGTTTTATTTGACTAAATTAATATCAAACTGAGGGGATCCAGTGGAAGAGCCCCAGGGAAATCAGAGCTGCGTCCTACAAAACACGTTCTCCTCTCATAGGAGACAAAGGCATGGGTTAAACAGCGCTCTTTAATGCAGCACACAAACTTCCAAGTGTGGGTGCAAAGGGAGAGACTTCTTCTCTTCACACAGTCAGGCATGCAATTCTCATTGTTTGTGTCCATAGAGATGCGTGCCAGGGAGGAGGGAGCTAGCTGAGTTGTGTGTGCCTGGAGCTGTGAAACAATGAACTGTATGCGGGAAAGCAGTACCAAGCGGATGTGGTCAGTAACTGCGACCACGGGCAGTCACATGACTTCTCAGTTTCTATACCTATAAAATGCCAGGACCAAACTGGAGTGCCGGTCCTGTCAAACATCTCTGAGGTGCCCACGGTTGTTTATTACTAATCATGCAGGAACATGCAACAACTGACCCAGAGGCTAGGAGAGGGAGGATGGACTTCGTGTCCCTGTGAAGCCACATCCTTCACATCACCTAACAGGCCCTGCCCAGAGTAGAAATAAGTGAGTGGGTAAGCACTGTTGACGTGCCTAGCCACCCTAGTTTCGGGAGCTGGCTGTGGGGTGAATGAGTCCATGGCTTACAAGGGCAAGCATGCACTGTGCTCTCCTTCACCCCTGTCCTCTCACAATCGATGCTCGGCATTGTAGCCGGAGTGATGGCTTAAAATACAAAGCACATCATGTCACACCCTTCCTTGAAATCCTCCAATGCCTTCTCACCTCACTAGGCATCACCAGCAGACTCTCGGCCTGCTCAGCACACAATGGCCACCCTGACCCTGCCCTGACTCTTGACGCTTTGTGCTTGCTGCTCCTCTGCCTGGAATCCTCTCCACTGTGTGTCCTCACCCAGGCTCAGCTCCTCAGGGAGGCCCCCCCTAACCAACCCCTCTAGACAGGCCCCTCCCGCGTCCCCAGGACTCTTCACCTTCTTCGTCATATAAGGCTGAGGAATGGAGGAGACTGGAAAGAACCTTGAGGTATCGAACTGAAATTAGACATAGAGGTATAAATTCATGAGCTGCATATCTGTATCTTACATATACCCAGAGTTAGAGAATTGTTATAGATGTATGTGCATGTATGTATATTTATGTATGTGTATATATGTGTGTGCACATATATACATGCACATACCTGCTATCTCTGTCAGCTGGAAGGGCCTAGAAGCAATGACACCCTGGCAGGCACAAGCACAGCCAGCACTCAGGCCTTGGTTGGAGAAATGGCCGATTCCAGCACAGGGGTGGGGAAAGTCCAAGAGAATTTGGGAGCATATTTTTGTGCCAGATAGCAAAGAAGCACCCAAGAATAATAAGAATAATGGGGATATGTCAAAAAGAGGCAGGTATTTCATTCCTGTAATTAGGTTAGTTATAAGGGAAAGATAAAGGGATTTTGCAGGTATAATTAAGATCCCTAATCAGTTTACTTGGAGTCAATCAAAAGGGAGAATTCCCAGGATGAGCCTCACCTAACTAGGCCCTTTAACTGGGAGCTCGAGGGGGCTCTCACAGGCCGATTTTAGAATGATTTAAGCATCAAAATAAATAATTGGATTACAATACATTGTATGAGATAGGAATCCATGAATCCATACTCATTAAAAAAAAGTAATTCAATAAATAAACAAATGAGGAGAAGGAAAAGCTCTTCCTTGTAGTAGAATGCCAACTAGTAAATGCAGAGGGAATGATGGAAATAGATAATCACTCTTAGGCAACAGTAACAGTAGTTGTTGATCCATGTGGGTGTCCCTGGTGTGTGGAGGTTTGATGAGAAACAGGATGTTGGCAAAACATTGGACTACCTTCCTACAAACCACTACCAAATGCAAGGGGGAGGCGGCAGACACAGCTTGACTGCGTAATTAAGGTGAGACCATCTCAGGTAGGACAGGTGGCACCATGCGCCTCATGGTTTGATGCACGAAGAAGGACACAGCATCTCCTCGGTGGTATTACAGCCTTGAGTGCCGGGGGGTCTCAGCCCATGGGATGAAGGACCTGTGCTCCTGTGCCAAGGGCACAGAGGCAGAAAAAGACTGGGGGCTGTTCCGTATGGGAACAGACTGAGGTGACCAGAAGCTCAGTGCAAGGCGTGCTGTCTCACAGCCTGCACGGGAAAGGCTGGTGGACCCTTGGTGGAATTTGAACCAGGTCTGTGGACTGGATGGCTGTGCTGTATCTGTGTTCATTTCCTGACTTGGACAGTCTTGTGTTGGGGTGACAAAGAGTGTCCTAGTTTTTAGGAGGTACACAGTGGGATATTTAGGGATGAGGGCACTGCTATGGTCTAAAGGTTCTGTCTCCCAAAAAGTCATCTGTTGAAACCTAATCACCAAGGTGATGGTATTAGGAGGTAGGGTCTTTGGGAGGTAAGTGGCACCCTCATGCATGGGATTAGTGCCCTTACACAAGTGGCCTGAAGGAGCTTCCCCGTCTTGTACGTGAGGACGCAGGGAGAAGGTACGGTCTATGAAGAAGAGGGCAGGACCTCACCAGACACTGAACCTGCTGACACCTTAATCTTGGACTTCCAGCCTCCAGAACTGTGAGAAACACATTTCTGTTGTTTATAAGCCACCCAGGCACAATGTCAGGATATATATAGCCAATATATGTCAGCGTATATATATACAACCCATTGTATGAGATAGGTGACATATCCTGACTATATATATATACACACACACACACATATATACATACACTGACATACATATATATTTGATATATATGTATATATAGAGAGAAGGTGATGAAGCAATGTAGTGTTATTAACAATTATGAACAACTAACTACACAGTTGATAACAATATTAACAATTGGAAAGTCTAGGTGAAGGGGAAAAGGGAGCTTTTTGTACTGTTCTTACAACTTTTCTATACACTGGTAATCTCTTCGTAATCTACCTTCCAGGGTTTTTGAAAGGACCAGATGAAATAATGTTAAATCTCTATTAAAAGATTTTTAATGCAAACATATGTAATTACCTTGATCATGTCTCATTTACTTATTAGCCATCTTCTTGCACGAGACCGTGATTTCCACGAGAGCAGGGCCTTGCCCTTTACATCCTGCTAGATCCCCCTGCTTGGAATGGTGCCTGGCATAATAAATACCAAAATATATTTCAGTAAAAATACTCAAATATCTGTCGAGTAATAAATGCATCACAGAAATTGGGTTAATTTTATACTTACCATTATTATAATATCATGATGTATATGTTAGTAAAGAGAACTGTAATCACCTTTAGTCTGCCTCTTAGAAATCTTGAAACCTGTTTGGAAATCTACTAGCTTATTGATTTGTTATTAGAGTAATTACTGTTATGTAACAAAAATATACTTCTACATAATTAAGTATATTCATTTGCATGATAGAATTTGATCACTTTCTTACTGTAGTGGTTGAAGAGAACTGTCATTTAAACAGTGCAGATGAAGCCCTGAGAAATAAGTGTGCATTTCCTATTACAGAAACATTCTCCAAGAGACATTGGAAAGGACCTAGGATGAAGGCCCAGCATGGCCCTGCGTGGAGCCAGGACTTGGGTTTTGTACAGTTGCATGAACTGCCACTGGCTATCTTAGAATAAAGCGCTCTACAAAAAATGTTTTCTAGCAGATAGTACCTTCTCATCGTATAAAAGCTTGGGTAAATTTTCAGGGTGGATGCAAAGTCAAGCAGGATCATCAGCAAAGAGAGGGATGATAAATGAAGAAACATTTGTTCTGATCAGAGCCAACGCCGTGTGAATGATATTCCGCAGTTTGTCACTCCAGCTGCCGGAACAGAACATTCCAGGGAGGTGGGATTTGCCCCATTGCTTTACTGGAAACAGTGGGCGGGGGTGCAAATCTGGTTCTTACGAAAAGACAACTTCAGCCCTGAAGAGCCAAGATGTAGTCCCAACGCCTCAGAGAATGTGTCTGGCATGAAGTGTAAGCAGCAGATGTAGCTCTGTTATTCCTAATAACACAGACTACAGAAATCGTTCTTTCCTTTTTTCTATTCCTCTTCAAGCTGCTTCACGTACCTTCACCATCCCATAAGTCAAAATCCGCCGCTGCGATTCCCTATTTCTTTTTTTCTTTAACTGGGGAAAAGCCCTTACCACACGACTTTCCCTTCCTACCTTTCATCCCTATAATTTCAGAATATGAACTTAAAATCATCTTAGGGAGAAACTGAGAAAGACTAGCAGTATAAAGGATATAAAATGTGGAAGGCACATTCAAATACCAAGATTTCAAAGCTAAATAGAACTACGGATTCAGCAGTCTGAACTTCCTGATGCATGGAATTTCTAACACGATACTGAGTAAAATATCTTTATCTGTGTATCTGACTCTATTTGGCCTTTTTTCTCTCACTTACATTTTGAATTTCATCCTTTTGAGTTTCGTATCTCACCCTAGGTGCCTTAAATTCTGTGTGTATGTGTACCGCCCACATCACTGCCCAATTTGGGAGCAGTCCTAGTTACATTTTATTTACTACAGAATCATAAATAGATGTACTGTAATATCAAAGGCACTTTCATAAGCCATCTGTTGACAATATTCTAGATCTTCTCACAAGTCATATCTTATTAAAAGCCTGATTCATACAGACCAGATGTCCAACAGTCAGGAAATGGCTTAGTAAATGATGGTACATCAAGATCATGGAATATTATGTCATCATTAAAGTTATAATTACGAAGTCTATTTTGAAACACAAGACATTTTACAATTTTATGAAAAAATACATAGGAAGTAGGTATTCTCTGCTGATAACTATGCTAAATATTGATGTACTGGAATAAGTTAAAGGTAATATGCAAAAATGGTGAGGATATATATTGTTTGAAAAATTATTTAATCTTGGCCAGGCACAGTGTCTCACACCTGTAATCCCAGCACTTTGGGAGGCTGAGGCAGGCAAATCACAAGGTCAGGAGATCAAGACCGTCCTGGCTAACACGGTGAAACCTCATCTCTACCAAAAACACAAAAAATTAGCTGGGCGTGGTGATTTTTTGTAGTTCCAGCTACTCGGGAGGGTGAGGCAGGAGAATTGCTTGAACCCGGGAGGCGGAGGTTGCAGTGAGCCGAGATCACACCACTGCACTCTAGCCTGGGCGACAGAGTGAGACTTTGTCTCAAAATACACACACACACACACACACACACACATATATATATAAATCTTGATGATGATACATTATCCTTAAACAAACAAACAAACAAACATAATTTGCAAAATTTCTGAAGGAAAGTGTGACCCATAGGGTGATCTGGAACTTTATTGCTTATGCACTAAATGCATTTGGTCACAACCCTGCCTGAGAACCCTACGTAGTTTTCTTCCTCCCTGTTTATATTATTTTAACTCTGTAAAGAGAGCTAAGTATGTCTGATTTGCCCAGAACTGTAAGTGGAATGTCAGTGAATGAAGTAGTCAGAGAAACAGTGGGCAAAATTCATTTCTTCATTCAGAGTATATGTACTGGGACATTCACTCTGAACCAAAATCTGGGGGATACCAAGGCAGACGCAGTCCCTTCTAGGCAGAAACACACATCTGATCCCAGGTAGACTTGTCAAGCTTACATTGCACCTCTGCAGTTTTTCCATAAAGAAGACATTTAGATTTCAAGAGCTGGATGGACATTTGCTGTGCTTTACCGCCTGGTACGGTGACTCCAATTTTCTCCTACTATATATAAGAGGCCTTGGTGGGAGGGTGAATTCAGAGGCCTCTCTCCCAAAATAGAAGCAGAGGGGGTCAGGCCAGCCTCCTTCCTGGAGGGATATATCCACAGGTGTGGGCATGAGCCCCGAGCCTAGCCCTTCATTTTGCCCGTCTGGACTCTGACTTTTGGGCAAGGGCTGGGAGCAAGGGCCAAGGTTACTCTCAGAAGCTGAACCAGTCCTGGCGGAGGTTATTGCTGTGTCATTGGGTTTCACAGCTCCCTCGTCTCTGCTGGTTCCCAAGCTTGGTCCTTCGGTCTTCTATTGATTCCACGAACCACACTTACATCCTTGAATACTCCTCATCCACCCCTCTTTCCAATCAATTCCTTTCTGCTTATCTTTGCCTGAGTCATTTTCAGTTGTTTGCGGTCAAGAGCTTTAATCAATACAGAAAGGAACATCATCCACTTGGTTTAACATCGCAGTTAGGAACAAGGCAGACCTAGGGGCAAATCCTGCTTCAATCATTAAGAAATCTGGACAGTTCCTGAAGCTATGAATGCCTCAGTTTCCTCATCTGAAACTGGGAAGAATGACCACTACCTCCTTAGTGAAAGCTAATGAGAAAATATAAGCTAAGAGTCTGGCAGTGTGCACTGCTCACACCAGGATATTCCAAAGTACTATTTTAAAAATTCCCCTTCCTTTCCTCTCTGTCCTTTTCCTCAAATAAATACTTGAGGAAATCTCTTGGCTGGTAGAACTTTAAAAACAAACAAAGGAAATTAGAATCTATAGTTCTTTGCTCCCTAGTTTCTGGTTTTCTCGCCCATAATAAATGATCATTGGCATAACATTTATATCTGTAGAACTGGATAACTGGATTTTAGTAATTCTAAAATCAGCAGACAGTTTGCTAATGGAATAATCTTCATGTTTGTTGACAACAGTGAGGAATAGAATCATACATTTTTGTTGACAATATTAAAAACCAAAGCTGAAAAACCCTTTCTGTTCACTGTTGCCCATAAAGGGAGATGCAGGGAATTTACTCCACTGTCAAATGATATATATATATATATATTTAAACACAACAACAAAGACCCCAAGCTATCTTTCCAAAATGTCAGGACCAACTGGCCTCACAGTTTAATCCAGAGCAGTGGGAGCAGCCACAGCAGCAGGCTCCAGTGAATCGCTCTAGGGATTGGCAAAGTTGGCATCCCATCTCAATCCACGCCTCACTGCAGGAGCAGCGCGTTCAGCCTGGTTGGGAAATAACCATCAAGATCTGGTTTTGTGAATGGTAAGGTCAGACCCATGTATAATCAATCTGAATTCGCATAATTCACTTGAGTCTGCTATTCCTCAGTTTACTCATTACATGTGGCTGAACAAAGACTGAGATCCTCTAAAATGTATTATTAATTCATCCATGGACCCGGCCAGACAAAGAGGAGCTGGTTCCTAAAAATGATGATCTTGTGGCTTTGGAGACAGGAGTGCAGTTTACAAAACTTAGAACGCTGTGGCTGAGGCTCACTCTGGGGCCAGCATCTCTTGTTCCACCAGACACCTCAGTGGCTGGTGTTTGCAACATATTCTCCATCCACTAATTGAAATGTTACAAATAATTTAATCCTGCAGGATGATTTTATGTGATAAGGAAACAATCCAGCTGATCTCATTTTTCACACTTTGACCTAGACCCTAGAGAAATGTTCCCAAAGAAGGAAAAGGAATTTGGACTCAGTATTCAAACAACAAGAGTAATTACTCAACAAAGAAGTCAATTAAGCAAATTACCCATGAACTTAGTGGCTTTTAAAGCATAATCATTATTTATTCCACCGGTTAGGAATGTGGGAGTGTCTCGGGAGTGTCTGGGGATGACTCCTGAAGCTGGCAGTTACTTGGAGGCTTAGCGGGGCAAAAGGGTCCACTCTGCAGGCAACACCGTCACGATGGCAGCCAGCGGGTGCCAGTGGCTGTCTGGAGACCTCAGCTCCTCTCCACATGCTCTTCTTTACTGCGCTGCTTGTTGCCACAGCATGCTGGCTGTTTTCCCCTGAGCTTGCAAGCCAAGAGTCTAGGTCTGTGGTTCTCAGCTGGGAGTAGTTTTGCCGCCTAATATGGTTTGGATCCGTGTCCACGTCCAAATCTCATGACAAATTGCCATCCCGGTGGATTTCTCATGAGTGGTTTAGCACCATCCTTTGGGGCCCTGCTCATGGTAGTGAGTTCTCATGAGATCTGGCTTAAAAGCACGTGGTGTCTCCCGCTTTCTTGCTCCCGCTTTTACCCTGTTTCATGCCTGCTCCTGCTTTGTTGTCCACCATGAGTAAAAGCTCCCTGAGGTCCCCCAGAAGCAGATGCTGCCATGCTCCCGGTTCCTGTGCCTGCAGAACTATGGGCCAATTGAACCTCTTTTCTTATAAATTACCCAGTCCCAGGTATTTCTTTATAGTAATGTGAGAATGGACTATTACACTCCCTCATCCTGAGGACATTTGGCAAAGCCTGGAGACATTATTTTATGTTTCCTATTGAGCTGTTATGCCCAGACCGTTTATTCCCCGAAGAAGACCACCAGAGTCCAGAGTCAAAGCTAAGCAGCAAGGATCTTTATTACAGGTTCGAACCTGGAACTCTCCCTCGCTCGCAAAACGAGACGGGCAGGAGAGCTCCCCCACTGAGCTCCGAGCAGTGTTATATAGTCTAAGAAAAGTGGGCATAGAGTTATTATACAAATCAGATATATGATTGGCTAGTGTTTGAACAAGGCGATTTGGCTAACTATGATTGGTTCCCGCCATTTCTGATATTTTGGTTCAAACTTTGAGGCGGGAGAGCAGGTTTATGGCAGCAAGAGTTTATCTTACTTAAACACGTCTTGTGACCTTGCCTCAGAACTTACAAAATCTCTGGTACGTGCAGAAAACCAGGTGCTCACAGAACTTACGAAATCTCTGGTATGTGCAAAGACTAGAGAGCAGAACAAGGGTGTAGTGGGTGGGGGGCGGGTACACATCTAGCTTTGTGTCCTTTCAAGCAAAGGGTGCTACTGACATCTGATGGGTAGGCCAGGAGGCTGCTAAACATCTTACAATGTGCAGAACAGCCCCCACAATAAATAACTATCTGGTCCAAAGCGTTAACAGCACTGCTGTTGAAAACCCTGGTTACAGGTGGAAGCTGCAGTGTCATTCATGATCTAGCCTCAGAAGTTACCTTTGCTCACGTTCATCATATACCATCAGCCATCCCTGACCCCAAGTGGGAGGGTGCAACACAAGGCTGTGACTGCTGGGAAGCAGGAGCTGTCGGGCACTCTTGGAGCTAAGTCTTCGAGTGGGAGGACTACCAGTGCCTTTTTTCCCCTTTCTGCTTATCTCTATTGTCCGAATTTTCTGGAAGAAAAATATACATTTATGAAATTATAGATATATACATATACATACACACACACATCATATATAATACAAAACAAACATCAAGAACAATACACTAGGGCTAGGTATAGAGGCTCACACCTGTAATCCTAGCGCTTTGGGAGGCTGAGGTGAGAAGATTGCTTGAGTCCAGGAGCTGGCAATCAGCCTGGGCAACATAGCAAGACCCTATCTATACCAAAAAAAAAAAGTTTTAAAAATTAGCTGGGCATGGTGGTGCACACCTGTAGTTTTCTGGACTAAGCATCTTGCAGTGGGGACCCACTCAGGTGGGAGCATTGCTTGGGCCCAGGAATTCAAGGCTGCAGTGAGCTATGATTGCACCACTGCACTCCAGCCTGGGCAACAGAGGGAGACGGGGTTTCACCATGTTGGCCAGTCTGGTCTCAAACTCCTGACCCCGTGATCCTCCTACCTTGGCCTCCCAAAGTGCGGGGATTACAGGCATGAGCCACCATGCCTGGCCCACTAACTTCTTAAATGAGAGGTCTGTATTACTGCCTACATATCTCCACCTCTCAACCCCCTTTCTGTCCTCACTGAGGCTAATGGGCTGCTAAAGGCAGTGGTTTTCTACTCTTATTTGCCACAATGTTTCTCAAAGACTGGGCCCCACTCATTTTCAGTAGGATCACCTGGAGTTCTTCTGGACTGAGCATCTTAGGGTGAGAACCTGGCAGAATTGTAGATTTTGGGGAGCTCCCCCTGTGATTCATGCCCACCAAAGTTTAGGCATCTTGGGGTGGGGAGCTGCACAGGAGGCTGAGGTGGGAGCATCGCTTGAGCCTAGGAGTTCAAGGCTGCAGTCAGCTATGATGGCGCCACTGCACTCCAGTCTGGGCGACGGAGGGAGACTATCTATTAAAAAGAAGAAGAAGAACAATGCACTAAATTCTCAGCTACGTTGCCCAGGCTGATCTCAGACTCCCGTACTCAAGCAATCCTCCCACCTCAGCCACCAGCTGGTCCTCAGGTTCATCCTCATAGGTGAGACGCTGCTTCTTCCCACGAGCTGTATTTTGGTGCCTCTTTCAAAGGCAGAACTGGATCTGATTTGCAACAGAAATTCTCATGATGTGAAACTGTACACAATGAAAAAGAAGAGAAAACTGTCCTGAAGAAAATGACTAAAGTTTGATCTCATTTCCTTTCCCTTTTTTCCTAGTTATTTATAATTGAACTTGAGATTCATCTTGGCTTCTTTGGACTTTCCATCTGAAGGCGGGACTTGAATCTTTACTGAGTAACACAGATCAGAATGATCCATCTGACCCAGTTAATATTTAGCACAAAGAAGCAAAGAAGGAAACGATTGGGCAAAGACGGAAGGGGGTTTGGAAGATCAAAGTATTTAACTCTGTCACTTTGTAGCCTACAACATCAGATATTATCAGTGGCGTTAGATGGTTGATACAGTCAGAAATGTGCTGTCTTGAAAGACATATCTGTCTTTAAAAAACAAAACTAACGTGTCAAGCAGACCAAGGCCCTTATCTCCTGGTTAAATATTTGCATTTATTGAGTCAGAAGGGTGTGGACTGGGGCTGGTGGGGCCCGGGGGATGCAGTTGTAGAGGAGACTTAAGAGGCAGGAACACACTGCACCCGAGGTCAGCATCAGCAGGAAACAAGGGCTCTTGGGGGATACCGTTCTGGGAAGGAATCCTCAGTAGGCCTGCTGCATCCTCATCCAGTCCCCAGGTTTCCCATCAGGCAGGTTCCTGTGTGCAGACTGTGGCCCGCTCTAGGTACCTGCTCCTTTTTCTCTCTGCAAATGGCCTTTTCTAGTGTGGGCTTTATAGACGGGTCCTTCTGGCAACAGGAGAGACAGATGTCCCTATCCTGTAGCTCCAATCATAAGATCGCCGCTTATGCAGGAGGAGATTGCTTTGCACTGGCTTTCAAGGCAGTTCCAGGCCCTCAGTTCCTAGAAACATAGAAGGAACTGATCTCATGCCCATTATCTGGCCCAGGTGAAACCCTGAAGGATTATCTGGCCCAGGTGAAATCCTGAACACTCTTCAAAGTCACACAAAGGCTCAGTTTGAATGCCACGTCATTCTCTCCTGTTAGCCTCTGGTGGGTCTAGAGCATGGCTTCAGAGAACCTTAGTGTCCTGATTTCTTCCTGTTTGAAGGCTGCCTCATGATGGAGAGACAGAAGCAAAGCTGTCTCTACATGGAGAGGTGGCATTTAGGCATTTGGAAGCATTAAAGGTGGCTAGAGTGATAGGAGGGGAGAGATGTTACAAAAGAGGTATTTGCCCTTTAACGTATTAATATAATGGTAAATTTAAAAGATAGATTTTCAACATTGCATATAAACTTATATAAAGTTTAATGACAAAAATATATGTCAAGTTTACATACACATACATACCTGGGACAAAAATGACTGGGAGGAAAAAAAAATCAAAATAATAACAGTGGTTTATTCTGAGTAGTAGCATCATGAGTGATTTATTTCTTTTCTAAGCGTGTATTTAACTTATAATATGAAAAACAAAACCCTATAAATATCATCTAAAAATTATATACAAGTTCTAGAGGAGGCAAAGGAGTCCAGGTTAAACCATATTCCAGCAGAGTTAAGTCAGAATTCTCTTCCTCTAAACACTGATTGCATCGCTAATTTCCTGTGCTCCGTGAATTGACCTAATTTGCGCTCCAGCAATGCCCTGCCTCTCTCCCTCCTACATGGGGCGGCAAGTCCCCAGCAGCCTGGATGCTATTCAAGCTCCACAAGCCTTCAGATGAGCATTTTCATCACACAGATGTTAGACACGGCCCGTTAAAAGAAGTGAGACAATGCCACAGCAATTTAACCCAGGGAAGAAGAAAGAACGAGTAAAAAGCCATACGGTTTCATAGAATAACAAAGAACATCTGTCTCCAGACTCACGGGCTGCGAACATCTCTAAGAACAAAGCCGTCTGCCAGCCTTTCTGGAACAGGATTTTGCTGCTTCTAGTCAGAATGAAGCCACACAGATCCCTTTTCCACTGCTGAGGCAGAACCCTCTTTTCTGACTAACTCCCTAGTTTGGTCAGAGACCTCTGTAAGGGTCAACTCGTTGGCTCTGGAGTGTCAGGAGGTGAGGCCACTGCCTCTGTGAAGTTGGCCTTTTCACGACGAGCCCAGGGCCTTGGGCAGAAGTGCAACTGGCCGAGGGTTCCACAGAGACTCAAGAACAAACTCGAGAGCAGGTGTGGGGCCAAGACAGTCGCTGGGCACCATTGGAAACAAGAGGCTGCCTGAACAACACGCCTTCAGCAGTTTGGCAAGGAGAAACCTGTCTGAAAGGGATGGAGGCTTGCCTTTGCCATCAGCTGCTCTGGTTCTGGAGGGTTTGGTGCTCACCGAGCTCTGTTCTCTTTACATCTCATGCTCGTGTCTCTTCCTGCTGGTCCAGGGGGCTGCTTGCCTCTGCAGAGGGTGTCTTCCTGTCTCTCTTTGCTTTGTAAAGTCTCAGAGAGGAGAGATTATGAGTCTTGGCATGGAGAACACAGTGTTTTCTGAACTGTGGCTTGGGATGCATTAGTGGGTTGAGAAATCAGTTTTGTGGGCTGAAGCCAGCATTTAAAATGTAAAGGAAGATGAAGAAACAGGAATAGGAATGAATGAACTGAATTGAAAATATTGGTCTATTGTATATGGTAAGGGTGAGTACGATTTACTAGAACTTACATGAAATCTGGTTTCAGTTTTATGAAACATACATGCAGTTTTATGCACATACATAGATATGTGTAGGTGGTGACTGTGTACTTGGCTGGGATATAAAATGTATTTAAGAGTCATGGCCAGACAGATTTAGAAGCCAGTGGCTTAGGTAGATGTTGCTTATATGGGACTGTGGAACAAGAAGGGATACATATTTGGTCTTTTCCCCCAGTTCCTGGCACAGAGCTTGGAATTTCCTGAGTGATGGGAGTGTTTTTTGTTGTTTATAATGAGCCTCTTTCATCACACCTGAGTTTATGCTATGGAGGTGACTCCTGTTGGGGGTTCAATGCCAGAGGAATCAACCATGTGATTAGAAAGGCGGAATTTTCAGCTCCAATCCTGACCTTCAAGGAACGGAGAGGAGCCAGAGATTTTTAATCACCAATAGCCAAAGATTTAATCAATTGTACCCGCATAATGAAACTTCCCAAAATCCCTGAACAATGCGGTTTGCTTCTGGGGTGGTGAACACAGAGGTGCTAGAAGGGTGGCGCACCCAGAGAGGGTCAGGAAGCCCATGCCAGCCCCTCTCATCACTCATCTTGTGCGTCTCTTCTATTTAGTGGTTCCTCCTTGCACCCTTTACAATAAACTGGTAAATGCAAGTAAAGCGTTTTCCTGAGTTCTGTGAGTGAATTATCAAGCCTGAAGGGGAGGGTCATGGGAACGCCCAGATCTATATTCACCGGACAGAAGCATCGGAGTCCAGGCCACTCATTTGCAGCAGTAGTGTGAGGCGGGAGCTGTCTAATGGGGCTGCGCCCTCACCCTGTGGGGTCTCTGCTAACTCCCGGAAGTTAGTTCCAGAAGCAAAGGAAGGGCAGCTACACCCTTGGCGCTGAAGCACGGATTGTGCTATGGAAAAGCCCACACATTTGGTGTCAGAAGTGGAGTCGGAAAAAAGACAACACAGGGCCAAGAAGGAAGAACTGTGGTCCATCATGATTTTCTGTCTCTTCTACACAGGCTGGCAATGACTGTGCGGCTCAGTTAGCATCTTTCCCTCCATGGTATCTGTGCTCCTAAGCGAGTTTACTCTGCTGCTCCTGCAAGTGAGAAGCTGAGCGTCCACCTGCGTGCCGCTTCTCCCTGCTCTACCTGCCACTAAATCTGCTCCTTCCTGGCACAGACAAGGAGCACATTATCTGTGTCATTTACTTAGAAATTAACAAAATAGGCCAGGCGCAGTGGCTCAGCCTGTAATCCCAACACTTTGGGAGGCCAAGGCAGGCAGATCACCTGAGGTCAGGAGTTCGAGGCCAGCCTGGCCAACATGGCAAAACCCCATCTCCACTAAAAATACAAAAATCAGCTGGGTATGGTGGTGTGTGCCTGGAGGCTGAGGCAGGAGAATCGCTTGAACCAGGAAGGTGGAGGTTGCAGTGAGCCGATAGCATGCCACTGTACACCAACCTGGGCAAAGAGAGCTAAATTCTGTCTGGAAGAAAAAAAAAAAAGAAAGAAAAGAAAAAGGAAAGAAAAATAAATAAATTAACAAAATACTGTCATGATATTAGTGACTTCTTTCTGGGTGTGCGTCTTCACACTCTAATAAGGGGGAGTGCTACCAAAACCAGTCAGAAGCTGTTTTGTCTAGCCTGATAATCTTTATATATACTTTATATATATATATATACACGAATTCTCGCTCTGTCACCAGGTTGGAGTGCAGTAGCGCGATCTCGACTCACTGCAACCTCTGCTTCCCTAGTTCAAGTGATTCTTCTGCCTCAGCCTCTTGAGTATTTGGGACTACAGGCTCGCACTACCATGCCTGGCTAATTTTTGTATTTTTAGTAGAGACAGGGGTTCACCATATTGGCCAGGCTGGTATTGAACTCCTGACCTTGTGATCTGCCCGCCTCGGCCTCCCAAAGTGCTGGGATTACAGGCGTGAGCCACTGTGCCTGGCCCAAACCCGATATTAAGAAGCAGTGTTCACCCATTACATTGCAAAGATGAAAAAACATACCAAGAGTGGGCATGTATTTGGGGAAAGAAACATTTTTACACACCACTGATGAGAATATAAATTGCAGCAGTGTTTTTGGGGAGTGCTGAGTTATTGATTGCTATGTAACAAACGAACCCCAAACTCAGTGGCCTAAAACAATATTCACCAACCACTTTATTCCTTCTTATGATTCTGTGGGTCCATTGGGCTTAGCTGGATGGTTCTTCTGCTATGCATGTTGTTGGCTGGGACTGGAGTCATCTGGTGGCTCATCTGGACTCGCACATCCCAGATGGGTCACATACATGGTTATAGCTGGCAGTTGGCACTGGCTGTGGGCTGGGAGCTCAGGTTGGGCTCGAGTGAGACATCTACACATAGCCTCTGCATGTAACTTGCCATTTTTCAGCAAAATGGCTAGTTTTTAAGAGAGTGTGCCTTTTTAAGGCACATTTTCCAAGGGGCAGGAAGTGGAAGCTGACAGGCCAATTAAAAGTTACATCCATGGGCACAGCATCACTTCCACCATATTGCATTGCTCAAAGCAGTCACAAGGTCCACCAAAGCAGGTGGAGAGGAACACATTTTGACAGAGGAGGAACAAGTCCACACTGCATTGCAGAAGCGTGTGTAGGATGAGAGATGTATTGTGACTGTCTTTGGAGAATTTAATATGCTGCAGAAAGTAACTGGGTAATGTTTATTAAAAATTCCTAATATCTCTGTATCTTTTGTTCTGAGCAACTCTGCTCCAAAAATTTATTCTAAATACATAGTGATAGATATTTCTAAAGACTTGACTATCAGGTGGACATTTCAATTTCCTTCTTAATAGGTTAAAATTAGAAAGTATTCTCATGTCCCCAAATAGGAAATTGATTAATGGTTGTATACCCTACTATATTGTCTAAAAGTGACCCTAAAAAATAATACATAGGGTAAATCATGTCAACACTCATTATTTTAGAGAAATAGTGTTCTGGGATATTTTTCTTGGCAGGGTGGAGCTTGACAGGGATCACTTTACCCGTGTTTCTCAGTATGTTGGCTTTGAAGTTTGCTGGGGAGCATGGGGGCAAACTCACATGGGTCAGAGAGCTTTCTCAGAGGAAAGGGACCAAAACTTCAACCCTGTCATGGGTCAAATAAAATGTTTATTCTAAAATTCCGTCAGGTATTCCTCATCTAAGTCATGGAAATTGACTGGAACTTATATAAAGCTTATAGCTTTACCTGACTTAAGGTCTTCTCCCTCAAGGACAAACTGTGGAGAGGTTAGCCCTGATCTGATAATTGGGAAGGTCTCTTTATTTAACTATTTCATTTTATTCTATTAATGGTCTGAGTATTAGAATGGTCTGATTCTGTTTTATTATATTAATTACTCTTCTGTTTGCCCATTTAAAAATAATCAAAAGTATTTAAAATAATCTACCAATACCTCTTGAAGTCCTCAATCTCCTCCTTGAAAATCAAGCTCTTGTTACTTAGGATACTTTTTGTGGTTTTTTAAAAAATCAGTTCAAATTGTATTTATTTATTTATTTATTTTTGAGATGGAGTCTCTGTCTGTTGCCCAGGCTGGAGCGCAGTGGCACGATCTCGGCTTACTGCAACCTCCACCAGGGTTCAAGGGATTCTCCTGCCTCAGTCTCCTGAGTAGCTGGGACTACAGGCACATTCCACCATGCCCAGCTAATTTTTTGGTTTTTGTTTGCTTGTTTTAGTAGAGATGGGGTTTCACCATGTTAGCCAGGATGGTCTTGACCTCTTGACCTTGTGATCATCCTGACTCGGCCTCCCAAAGTGCTGGGATTACAGGCGTGAGCCACTGTGCCCGGCCTCAAAATTTTAATTACAGTTTTATGTTTTAATGGGTAACACATTTGCATGGTTCACAATTCAAAAGGTACAGCTGGATATACTGGGGGAAGTCTCTTTCTCATGCCTGTCTCCTAGCCATCCTATTCCACTCCCCAGAACCAGACAGTGGCTTCCAGAATCTTGTATATCCTTTCAGAGATATTCTAAGCATAATATGAGTGAATATATCTATCATTCTCCCTCTGTCCTTTTTTACAAATAGTGGCACATTATATATATTGCTTTTCCTCACAGACTTTTTTTCCTACTTAAAAACATACCTTGGAGCAGAGCAGCAGTGTGAGGAACTTGGGGAAAGTTCTCTCCCAGAAGGACAGCTATTAAGCTAATCAAAGTGAGCAAAATCGAATCAGCCAAAATCTCTGAAGATGGATCAAAGTGCTTACAACAAAGCAAACCTGCGTAAACACAGTAAGAACAGGGGGAGGCTATCCTTTGAGCTAGGGCTTCCCCTCATCACCATAGCTTTGTGTTGCAGAGGAGCTGCTCCAAAGAATTTGAAAGCTGAGTGGCAGCTTCCATCTCCCCCAGCTCCTTGGGGTAGAAGAGCTATTCCCAGTGGATTCCACAGGCGTTGAATATCGGTAGATGTATTTCCCAGAGCTCCATACTGCAGAAATCCTATACTGAATGGTGGTGGCCGCCAGGTAGTGGAGCCTGTTTTCCCACCCCTACAGAGAAAGGATCTGGGTGGGACTGGTAAAAAATGCAGTCTCCCCTTCCCTCCAGCACTGTGTTGTGGGAGAACTGCTCTGGTGGGCTCGGCAGCTTCCATCTCTTCCAGCTTCTGGAGGTGAAAGAACTATTTCAGGTAGATTTGGTAGCTGGTGAATATTGGTAAGTCCTATCCTTCATTTCCCCTCCCCCAGCTGTGGCTCACAGAAGATCTATACTGAGCTGTCATGGCGCAAGCTCTCACCTCCCAGACACACGCAGTCCCTTCTTGGTAAAGAGGACCCAGGTAGGGCTGCCGGGTCCCTGTCATCCTGCATCTCCAGCTCCTGCTCCATAGCGCAAAGTTTCTGCCAAGGAAAGCGTTGGAGCCAGTTTCAAGACTCACACACACCGTCCTTGCCAAGGGGCTCTACTTTAATTGGATTAGACTGTTGAGCAATTTAAGGCCCCAGGTAACTATTGAAAACAATAGAACAATCAACTAGCAATTAGCGGAGATTAACAACTGGGTGTGATACCCATAGAGGCAGACTAGCCAGAAACTGAATGCAGAGATCAAAGAAAGAGACAACCAAAGGGATCCCAGCTAAACCCACAGCCCTCCCAGGTGGTCAGGAGCTCTGTGTGCTTGCCCAGAGCTGAGTCCTCTGAAGGGTGAATGAAGAGGAACTTCTGAGCTGCTATTCCTTGGCTGAACACGAGGCAAACTCACAAACTCCCTGAACAGTGAAAGCAGTCTCGAAGCCACACACAGATCCAGTGGTGCAAACCTGACAGGTTCGGGGGCTTAAGTACAACCTCTGACAAATCAGAGACTGACTAACCATCTGAGCTGACCCGGGGTGACCCACAGAAAACCACAGGCGTACAGATAAAATTGAGAGGGAAGATGTTTGGGTAGAGACATCAGAGGCTGCACAATGGAGGAGACTAGACTTCACTGAACTAGTCAAGGCAAGACACTGAACAAATACACAATCCCCACAGGGAGAGAAATCAGTATTTAGAGTTGCTACAATATATTAATTAAAATGTTCACTATTTGATGAAAGTTATCAGACACACAAAGAGGCCAGGCACAGTGGTTCATGCCTGTAATCCTAGCACTTTGGGAGGCCGAGATGGGCGGATCACTTGAGGTCAGGAGTTGGAGACCAGCCTGGCCAACATGGCAAAACCCATCTCTACTAAAAATACCAAAAAAAAAAAAAAAAAAAGAATGAGCTGGGCATGGTGGTGCATGCCTGTAATCCTAGCTCCTCAGGGGGCGGAGGCAGGAGAATTGCTTGAACCCAGGAGGCAGAGGTTGCAATGAGCTGAGATCATGCCAATGTACCCCAGCCTGGGTGACAGAGCAAGACTCTGTCTTAAAAAAAAAAAAAAAAAGACACACAAAGAAACAGGAAAGTGTGACCTATACACAGGAAAGCAAGCAAGCAATAGAAATTGCCCATGAAGAATGCAGACATTGGGCATAACAAAGACTTCAAAGCAATTATTATAAACATGTTCAAAGAACTAAGGGAGACCATGGTCAAAGAACTAAAGGAGGGTATCATGGTAATACCTCACCAAATAGAAAATATAAAGAGATTGAAGTTATAAAACTGAATGAAATAAAAATTCTGGAGTTGCAAAGCATGATAATTGAAATGAAAAATTTACTAGAGAGGCTCAAAAATAGATCTGAGCTGGCAGAAGAAAGTATAAGCAAAGCTGAAGATAGATCAATAAAGATTATGAATTGGAGAAACAAAAATGAAAAACAGAACCTCAGAGCAATGTGGGACGCCGTTAAGCACACCAACATATGCATACCGGATGTACCAGAAGGAAAGGAAAGAAAGAAAGGAACGGAAAATGTGTCTGAAGAAATGATGGTTGAAAACACCCCAAATTCCTTAAAAAGAATTAATCTATACATCCAAGGAATACAATTAATTGTAAGTAGGGTTAAAACAGAGCCACACCCAGATATATCATAATCAAAACATTGAAAGCCAGCAATAAAGAGACAATCTTGAAAGCCACAAGAGAAAAATGACACATCACAGGCAAAGGAACTCAAATAAAATTAATTGACTTAATCCTCAATATGCTGATTCCCCATCAAAAGTAAGAAGCCAGAGGCTGTATTCAAAGTGATGAGAAAAACAAAAAATTCAAATCTGTGAATCAAGAATCTTACATCCAGCAAAACTATCTTTTAAAATTGAAGATTAAATAAAGGCATTCTTCGATAAACTTATAAACTAGGAATTTGTTGCTTTGAAAAAGAAGAACAAAGTTGTAGGACACACACTTCTTTATTTCAAAGCTTACTACAAAACACCAGTAATCAAGACAGTGTAGTTGTGGCATAAGGATAGCAACATAGATCAATGGGATAGAAATGAGAGTCTAGAAATAAACCTATGTGAAACAAACCCAAATTATTGATAAGGATGCCAAGACCATCCAATGGGGAAAGAAAAGTCTTTTCAACAAATGGTGCTGGAACAACCAGATATGCAGAAGAATGAGATCAGACAATTACCTCCCACCATATACAAAAAAAAAAAAAAAAACTCAAAATGGATCAAAGACATAAATGTAAAAGGTAAAACTATAAAACTCTTCAAGGAAAATAGGAGTATATTCTTCATGACCTGGAGCTAGGCAATATTTTTTTAGATATGATACCAAAAGCACAAGCAACAAAAGAAGAAAAAATATATATACATAGGATTACATTAAAATTATAAACTTTTGTGCTCATAGAATACCATGAAGAAAAAGACAACACATAGAATGTGAGAATATTTGTAAATCATATATTTGATATGGCACTTGTATCTATAATATATAAAGACATTTTATGAGTCAATAACAAAAGCACAAGTAATCTCATTAAAAAGTGGACAAAGGATATAAATAAAAATTTCTCCAGAGAAGATATACAAATGATCAATAAGCATATTGAAAGATGCTCAACATCAGTAACCATCAGGAAAATGAAAATCAAAACCACAAGATACTGCTTCACACCCACAAGGATGGCTATAATAAAAAAGATGGATAATAATAATTAGTGTTGGTGAATTAGCAGAATTCAGGAAGCAGAGAATTTGAAAGCCTCATACACTACTGGTGAGGAAACTGATAATTTGAAAGCCTCATACAATACTGCTAGAAATGTAAAATAGTACAGCTGCTTTGGAAAACAGACTTGCAATTCCTCAAAAGATTACACATAGAGTTACTATATGACCCAGCAATTCCACTCCTAGGGATATACCCAAGAGAAATGAAATAATATTTATGTACCAAAACTTGAACACAAATCTTCATTAGCAGCATTATTCATAAAAGCCAAAAATTGGAAGCAACCCAAATGTCCTATAACTAGTGAATGATGGATAAACAAAATGTGTTGTATCTGCTAGAATGTTATCTGGCCATAAAAGGGAAGAAAACCCTGATACATGCTACCATATGGGTAAACATGAAAATGTCACATTAAGTGACAGAAACAAGACACAAAAGGCCACATAGTAAATGATTCCATTAATGTGAAATGGTGAGAATAAGCAAATCTATAGAAACAAAATAATTACTGTTTTCCTAGAGCTGGGGAGGAGAGTGAAAATGGGGAGTATCTGGTGATGGGTAGAGGATTTGTTTTTGCAGTGATAAAAATGTTCCAAAATTAGATTGTGGTAATGTCTGCACAACTTTGTGAATATACTAACAACCATTGAACTACGTACTTTGGATGTGTTCTATGGCATGTGAAATATGTCTCAGTTAATACATATATATTAATTATATACAGATGGGTTTGCTCATGAGAGGAGTTGAGTTGCTGGCTGGGGCTGCAATCATCTGAAAGCGTGATGGGGCTGGAGGATCTGATTCCAGGACTGGTGCCCAGTTTTTGTTGGCTGGTAGCACGTGGCCTTTGTTCCTTGTTCCTTATTCCTTGCCAGGTGGCCCTTTCCAGCTGTCTGAGTGTTCTCATGATAGGGAAGCTGGCTTCCTCCAGAATGAGTGATCCAGGAGAGCAAGGTGGTACATGAAAGGTACAGTGCCTTTCATGACCTTGTATCGTATGTTACATGCTGTCATCTCATCCATGTCCTAGTGATTACATAGGGCATGAAACCAACAAAGAATCACTGGGGGACTTTGGGAGGCTGAGGCGGGTGGATCACAAGGTCAGGAGATTGAGACCATCCTGGCAAACATGGTGAAACCCCGTCTCTACTAAAAATACAAAAAAAATTTAGCCGGGTGTTGTGGCGGGTGCCTGTAGTTCCAGCTACTTGGGAGGCTGAGGCAGGAGAATGGCGTGAACCCAGGAGGCAGAGCTTGCAGTGAGCCGAGATCGCGCCACTGCACTCCAGCCTGGGCAACAGAGCGAGACTCCATCTCAAAAAAAAAAAAAAAAAAAAACAAACCACTGGGGGCCCTCATGGAGGCTGGTTCCCACAAGTGGGGTTAATTCCTGCTGCTTTCTTAGTGACTTCAGTCTCTCCAGCTCATCAGTCATAACCGCTTTGTAACACTGCCCTAATTAAATACATTCAGTTCTATGGTGATCCCTGAAGCCTGTGAAGTTTCTCCTGGAGATCCCTAATGATCTCTATGGTGATCCCTGGAGCCGTTCAAGTTTCTCCTGGAGATTGAAATGTGTGTGTGTGTGTATACACATATACATGCACATATTTATATACATATATTCATATGCACATTCATATTCATGTACACATTCATATACATACACACATATATATTCATGTTCATCTACATATACACATGTTTCTCGAAAAGTCTGACTTACTGGTCTGAAGGCAATAAATTGGAGAAAAATAAATTTCCAGCTTGAGTTAGGTATGAGAAAAATCTAATTTTTCTTTTTTCTGTGTAATATTATTTACTATGACATTTACTTGGCAAAAATACATGAGTCCATAGGAAATGCCTTTCCCTGCTGCAATCCTCCAGCTAAGAACATAAAACCCCTGTCCCTCATTCTGAGGAATCAGGAAAAATACAAATAAGATCCTGAGGAATCAGGAAAAATACAAATAAGATCCTGATCCCCAAGCCCCCCAGATCAATATAGTGGCATCTGCTTGTGTCAGGCTAGTTAGGGGTCTGTCAGTCTATCAGTATTTTCTGAAGTAGCTTAATTAATCATGGTTTTTTGAGAACATGGGAGATTTTGTGATGTTCCTGAGAGCTCATCTCTATGTGGGGTTTTTCCGCAATAACAATATAGGAAGATGTTCAGAGTGGGCAGTCTTTAAGCCAACGTTATTTTGCCTTCATTGCATGAGGATTGCCTTGTCCATCCCACAGAAGCAGCTGAAAACAAATCAAAGACTTTCTAGTTGGCAAAGGGAGGGAACACGGCAGTACCCAATCGTGAATGCAGGCGTTAGGAGAGCAGAGCAGGACTCCTTAACAGGTACGGCCTCAGGACTGCAGGTGATGGGCTCCCTTGGTCGCTGATGTCAACATGAGACTTTTATTCTCCTCATACGTTTTACGGGTCATCAGAAATCTCACCAATCATATGAGGAACACCCACTGTTCCTCATATTATACCAGTGCAGTGCCCCTGAGAAGGGGAGGAGGGCAGGAGGGAGCATGGGCATCAAGTTCTCAGGTCCAATGCCCGTATTTGCTAACCAGCTTTGTGACCTTGGGCAAGACACTTCCCTGCCAGGGGCCTCACTTCTGTTCTGTTCTGTTAAAAAGCTGGACTCATTCAGGGGTTTCCAGATGTCGAGATGCCAGTGATAACAGGAACTTCCAGGGGTGATCATTTTTTACTATGGACAAATAAAATTATTAAAGAAAAAATGCTTAGCATCTACAATAACTATAATTTCATTATAAGGAAACTTTAGTACCAAATAAAAAGATATAAAAATGAGAAAACACAACATAAATTTTATTCCCTTAAATGGGAAAAAACCTTTAGTTTCATAAAAACTTATCTCATCATTCTTCTGGTTCTCATTTCTCCAGAGACCTTTGAAAATGCCACAGAGCAGCAATTGGGAACTCTGGGGATGGCTCTCAGGGCCTCTTGTGTGCTCACATCCTGGGACTCTCTGGTTCGTTCAGTTGTCAGCTCACGCCACATGCTAATGGTGCCAGGCACTATTTGTCCAGGTTTTTCCATTTTATTTGGAAACTACTCAAGGTAGAAATAGCTTTTCAAATCTGTACCAAAAGTGCCCTTTTGCCCTGTGATATGCCTCACCAGCACTATCCCCTGCTCAGTGTTGCCTGGTGTTGGGGCCCTGGTGGATAACTGACCTCCTCCTTGCTGAAAATCCTCCTGTGGGCTCCATGACCCAAACCCCTGCAGCCACTGGCAAGTGCTATGAACTGGATTGTGTTTCCACCAACTTCATATGTTAAAGCCCTAACCCACTATGTGACAGTATTCGGAGATGGGGCCTTTGGGAGGTAATTGAGGGTTAGATGAGGTCATGAGGGTGGGGCTCCCTTGATGGGATTAGTGCCCTTTCCTAGCATCACACAAAAAAAGACTGACCAGGAACATGACAAAGTGGATGCTAAGCCAGAAGATGGTACACAGAGTAAAAGTGGGAGTAATAGCCCTACCTCCTAAGCCACATGGAGCAACAGTAGAGGTAATGTGGAAGTCCTCCAAAAAAAAAAAAAAAAAAAAATTAGGGGAATGTATGCCTGGCAGAAAAAATAGCATGTTCATTCTAGAGAGTTCCCTATGGTCACCAGAATGGTTGAATCCCCCAAAATTCAGGGCCGTGTACAAAAATGGAAGCAATGAAGTATCACAGTTTGAATCCCAGCTCTGCATTTACTAGTTGCATAACTTTGAGGAGATTACTTAAGTCTCTTTGTTTCTCATATGTAGAGTGGGAATAAAAGCACCTGTTTCATAGGACATGAATAAGGATGAAATTAATTAAAATAGTTGAAGTGGGTTGGGTACAGTTGCTCACACCAGTAATCCCAGCACTTAGGGAGGTTGAGGTGGGAGGAGCACTTGAGGCCAGACATTCAAAACCAGCTAGGGCAACATGGCAAGACTCTACGTCTCTACAAAGAATAAAAAAAATAAATAGGTGAAATGGCATGCACCTGTAGTGCCAGCTACTTGAGAGTTGAGGTGGGAGAATGGCTTAAGCCTGAGAGGTCAAGGCTGCAGTGAGCCATGATCACACCACTGCCTTCCGGTCTGAGTGACAGAGCGAGACACTGTCTCTAAAAACTAAATAAAATAAAAGGTAAAAAAAATGTATACAGTTGAAGTGCTTAGAATAGTTCCTGCCATATATTGAATGTTCACTCCTACTAGTTTTTTTGCAAGATTCTGCAAACTGAACAATGCGCAGTTGGCCAATAATACACAGACCAATAAGAGTGGCTGTGAACAATAAAATTATTAATTCCAGAAATGACAAAAGATTGTTTATAATATACTATGCAGCATGTATATGATCATAATATTGCAAGCACATGAATATTGATCGAATCAAAATTACTTTTTACTTATACTGGAAGGATGGGTGGTGGAGAGTGTTCACATGTGTGGTAGGGTTGATAGAGAAGTAGAGGGGAGAAAGGATGCTAAATTCTTGTCGTCTATAATAGGAAGTCCAAAGGTAATGCCTGAAACTGAAAACTCAAGCAGCAGCAAGATACACATGTTGTTTAGAGATGCAGAGGTAAATTTCTAGAGGATCTATTCATAAGTAGTTACCTTCGGCGAACTGGAAGTGAGAAGGAGAAAAGGAGACTGCTGCTTTTCCCAGGAGCCTGTAGCACTGTATCTTTAGACAATGTGCATGCTTAATGACAGTGAATAAACATGCAGTTACAAATCACAGATGCTGAAGACAAACAGGTTTGGGTTCAAGTCTCTGAGAAAAGACTGTGCCTACGCTCTCACACAGAACACTTCTGACATCAGATTGTGGTTTTTTTGCTACTCTGATCAATTCTCTGACACCAACTGTGGGTGTCCTACAATTCAGTTCAATTCTGACACTATCTGCCTGTTGTTAACATCAGATCCTGTAACCATAATAGGTCCGCTGCCTGATGTGCGAGGTGGTGTCAATATGCTGACATACCAGGTTGCAGTAGAGAGATTTCATTGTAGGGCTGGCAAACAAATAGAAAAGAGGAAACCTCACATCCTTCTCTCCAAGGAGTTTGGGACTAGGATTTTTAAGCGTTTTGTGGTGGGCCAGAGTGTGGAGATTGTTGATTGGTCAAAGAGTGCAGGTTGAAATTATGGGACAGGGAAATGAAGAAACCGTATTCTCGTGCCGATTCCATTCCTTTGTGGGTCTCCAAACTGGTTGGCATCAGGTGTTTTGCTGGGATTCAGGATGTGAAAGACATCTTAAGAGATACTTAAACAAAAGCTTTAGGTGTTTAGCGTCAAAAATGATACGTATAGGAACAATGGGGATACACATGATCAGTATCTAATGCCTTTCGGTTACAAGGCAGTGGGTCAAATTGCAGTCTGATTAATGCTTATTATAATAGGAATTCTCTCCAGAATTCCAGTTAACTCTCTGAGGATGGCTTCAATCCCACAAATTAAGGGCCCAGTCTCGCAAGACTGCCCCTGCTTCATACACTAATTGTGTCTGAGCCTCCTGTACTTCTGATCAACTGGCTATAAATTGGGAGTTTCCATGACCCTACTTGCTAGAGCAGCTCTCAGAACTCAGGGATAACAACTTACATTTCCTGATTTATTTTAAAGAATATTACAAAGGATATAGACGAAGAGGTACATAGCGCAAGGTCCAGAAGGGTCCTGAGCGTAGAAGCTTTGACGCTTTGTGGAGTTAAGGTACACCACCCTCCCTGCACAGAGATCCATTCACTACCCAGAAGCTCATCATATCTTGTTGTTCAAGAGTTTTTGAAGAGTGTGCTGGGTGCAGTGGCTCACGCCTGTAATCCCAGCACTTTGGGAGGCCGAGGTGGACAGATCACGAGGTCAGGAGATGGAGACCATCCTGGCTCACATGGTGAAACCTGTCTCTCCTAAAAATACAAAAAATTAGCCGGGTGTGGTGGCGGGCACCTGTAGTCCCAGCGACTCAGGAGGCTGAGGCAGGAGAATGGCGTGAACCCGGGAGATAGAGCTTGCAGTGAGCCCAGATCATGCCACTGCACTCCAGCCTGGGCGACAGAGTGAGACTCTGTCTCAAAAAAAAAAAGAGTTTTTGAAGAGTGTCACCTCTAGACTCCCACTCCCTCCCCAATTGTCTTGGAGGTTGGTGGGTGGGGCTGAAAGTTCCAATCCTCTAGTCACTGTTCTACTGGTAAGCATCCCTATTCTGAAGCTAACTAGGGGCCCCACCCTAGGTTACCTCATTAGGGTAAACACAGGTGTCATTGGAAGGAGTTTGTTATGAATATCAAAAGACACTCCTATCACTCAGGAAAATTCCAAGGGGTTAAGGAGCTCTGTACCAGGAACCTGGGACAAAGACCAAATATAGTTCTTTTTATACAACAAATTCCCACTTCTAAAATTGTGTGACCCCGTTTCAGTGACTTCGGCCCACTGAGATCCAATTTCTTCATCAGACAAATGGTGCCAACAATCTCAGGGGGTTGCTCTGATGACTGGTGAAATATGGCATGTCAAGTAATCTGGCATACCTGGGAGTCTGAGGATGCACTTGACCCCTTCCTCCCCTGGGATCCATCTGTGACAGAAGCTGCTGGCTTGTCCCAGGCGTATTTGGTCACCCTGTCTCTTGCTGTGCATGCAAGGCCGGCCAGGTACCCACCATGGCTGCAATGATAGGGAATTCTTAGAAAAATTTCAGAAGGTTGTTGTGTGTTGGCTATTTCTCCTTGCTTTCAGCAGAGACCTGAGTGACATGCATGTGGGCATGAGCTAACCTGTCTGCCAGCAGTGCTGGGAGAGACAGCCTTGCCCAGCCAGGGGTCCTCACCTACAGACTTCAGTCCAAGTGTGGAGCTCTGCATGACATAAAAAGCCAAATGCTTCATTACGCCCAACTGAAGTTACCATAAGTGGCTTCAAAGCTACAGCCTCAGCAGGAGATAAGATTGATGCTGGGTGCCATATAAAGCTGGAGAGGACACTAATGGAGTCATCCTCCCACCCCAGTCTATTGTTTTAAGGTATCCCTCATTAACTTTAGGGAGTGGGGTGCAGCGAGTTCAGAAGCCAGCAAGTAAAAACCAGAGTTTCATACTTACCATCATGTCTAGAAAATAACTTTGGCTGAGATTAATTCATTGCACATGGAACTGACTAGAAATCCATCTAAGTTTTTGAGAGGATTGAATTATCCAAAAAACCCCATTAGCCTAGACTGAAAAACCTATGAAAGCAATCTCTGGTTCCCAAATCTACATCAGCAGGAAGCAGGCAACAAAAGATCTGCAGCTCTGCCAAATGGGGCTTGGAGGTGGTCATGGAGGACCAGGAGGGCAAAGCCAGAGGGTATGAGGGACAATGAACTGGAGAGTTCCTCCCAGACAGTGGACCCAAGGCAACCAATGGATGATACCTCCAAGGCAGACAGAGGGTCTTTGCAATACCTCCCAGCAGAATCTGACAGTTGCCAGAGAACTGGCTCTTGCTGATGCTTTGCATCCCCTTTTCCTAATGTTTGTATTTGTTTCACCATTGCATATCAGGTATGTGAGAGGATGGATTGCTTATTCTTTAGTTTATAAGTAGCTAGATGACAAAGAGCCACATTCAGACTTGAAGGAGAGGCCCGTACGTCTCCCCAGATGTAACTACTGGGCCCTTGTGGTGGTCCTCTTTGCATTAGGACTGAGTGTGCTATGTGTGGGGAAAGGATACACTTGGATTTTTTTGTAGCAAAAGGGATAGACTATATCAGAAACTGTATTTATCCCCCGATTTCTGCTATTTTTTCCCATAGTAATAGAACTTGGCTTCCCAGATAAGGACTATATCTCCCAGCTTCCCATGCAGCTAGGTGTGGCCAGGTGACCAAGTTTCGGCAACCACTATAGTGTTTGTTGGCTTATAGGACTCTTCCTTGAGAGACAGCTGTTTTAAGTCTTTTGAACTTTCTTTCTCCCCTTACCTTCTGTTTTCCAGGATGTAGATGTGATGGTTAAAGCTGGAGCTGCCATCTTGGATTATGAAGTAACCATGGATATGGAAGACACGTATGATGAAACAAGGTAGAAGCAGCCTGGGTCCTTGATGTTATGGCCAACTTTAACCTCTAGACTTCTTTGAAGCAGAGAAATAGGCTTGCTTAAACTACAGGTACTTTGTGTATTTTGTAATGTGCAGTTGAACCTAGGTCTAAGTAACACCAAAACAATTAAGAAATAAGGCAGGATTTAGATTGTAGTCAGCATACCAACTTTTTTTTTTTTTTGAGACGAAGTCTTGCTCTGTAGTGCAGGCTGGAGTACAGTGGCACAATCTTGGCTCACTGCAACCTCTGCCCCCCAGGTTCAAGCAATTCTCCTGCCTCAGCCTCCTGAGTAGCTGGGATTGCAGGTGCCCGCCACCATGCCTGGCTGATTTTTTTATAGTTTTAGTAGAGACAGGGTTTCACCACATTGGTCAGGCTGATCTTGAACTCCTGACCTCAGGTGATCCACTCACCTCAGCCTCCCAAAGTGCTGGGATTTTTACAGGTGTGAGCCACTGTGCCCAGCAGCATACTAACTTTTAAATGAAAACTAGATTGGAGAACATGGCTTAGACCAGTAACCAAAGATGTGAGGTTCTACTATCAGCACCCTCAAGTTTAGGTCTTGATCTGCTGTGTTGGAAGGGCAGACTGAAGAGCAGACATCCAGCCAGCCAGTTTCCAGAAAGCTTCGTGTTCCTGTGGCTCACCTGGGGATCTGCTGGAACACATGTTGGTTCAGTAGGTCTGCGGTGGGGCCTGAGATTCTGCTTTTCTGTCTTGCTTTTCTAGCAAGCTCCCAAGTGCCGATGCTGCTGGTCCAAGGGTCTCACTCCAGGTAGGAAAAATCTGCTTCACACACCAATGACGTGTTCAGAGCCAAGAGCCTGTACTGGGCCCTGACCCTGCTTGCACCTAAACTCAGGGGGAGGAGTTCATAAGAGGTGGAGAGAAGGCAGCCATAGAACATTTGTTCGCCAACCAAATAGCTGGGGAGCTTCAAAACACTGATGTCCACTTCTGACCCCAAGGTCTGGCTCTGGGTGTGACCTTTGAATTGGTAAGTTTAAAAGCTTCCCTGATGATCCAACGGGACAGCCATTGGGACCCATTGCCCTAGAGGGCTAATGTTTCAGTGGAAGTTCTTGCTCATGGGCTGAGGCAAGAACTCTAAGAATAATGTCCCTCTTATACTCAGGGCTGGGACCGGGGTGAGTGAGGCACCCACCTTGGGCATTAAGGTTAAGGGGAAGGAGATGCCCAAATACTCAGTAAACCAAATAATATTTGAATACTATATATGTGTGTGTATATACACACACACGTATGTATATATATATATACACACACACACACATATATATATATTTGAGATGGAGTTTCACTCTTTCACCCAGCCTGGAGTGAAGTGGGACAATCTCGGCTCACTGCAACTTCTGCCTCCCAGGTTCAAGCGATTCTCCTGCCTCAGCCTCCCAAGTAGCTGGGATTACAGGCACAGTTTTTTATTTTTAGTAGAGACGGGGTTTTACCATGTTGGTCAGGCTGGTCCCGAACTCTTGACCTCAGGTGATCCACAAACCTTGGCCTCTCAAAATGCTAGGATTACAGGCGTGAGCCACCACACCCGGCCTGAATACAATATTTTTAAAAATCAAAATTAACATAAATAATCCACAATGAATAAAATATAAACGTTTTCAATCAAGACAGGATCTGCAACTGTGCCCTTTGGAGTCATATTGGAGCAAAAGGAAAATCAATGATACTGACCCTGCAGGCTACTTGCATTAGCTCCCAGTCCTCCTAACTTCTGGGCTAAACAACCCAGCTAAAGGCAACTAGAGGGGGGTTGCTCCCCAACCTTTGCAAGCCCCCTCCTGCTGGCAACTGCTGATCCTGGGACCGGTAATGGGCAGGTCCACCTTTGCCCTCAAATGGTTCTGAAGTGGGTCACTGAAGTCTTTTAAATAAATTAACCAAAACCATAATAATAACAAAAAACATTTATTAAGTGCTAAGTGTTCTACAAATATTAACTCAATCCTCACATCCATCTTTTAAAGTAAGTGCTCTTGTTATTTCCTTTTACAGGTGACCAAACTGAGGCATGGGGGTTTAATAAGCTTACCCAAAACTACACAGCAAGGAGGAAGCTGCGTCGGGAATCAAACTCAGTCAGTGTGGCCCCCAAGACCATGCTCATAACCATGAGGTAAAGAATGTGCCTCCTCTTCTAATTTCTGTCTCACAGTGGGCCCAGTCATGGTTTCAATACAGCTCAGCAGAGCAATGCAGCAAATCCAGGTAGCGACACTAAAATACTCAGAAAAGACCAACCAAACAACGAAAGCATAACATCAGCAATGGGACAACCAATGTGAATCATGAGAACCCTCTGTCTTTATTAAATTTGGGGGAAGAAATCAAGGTCACGAAATCAAGTGACTGGTGGCGGGGCATAGAAAGGAGTGTCTCCCCCGGTTTCCGCTCTGGCGGGCGGGTGTCAGCGGATGGTGTACTTGTCCCACTTCTTCTCGGGGTCGTAGGCCTCCCAGCGGCTGGCGGGGAAGATGTGCTTGTTCTTCTCGTACCAGCTCCGCAGCACCACCTTGCCCGCGTGCGACTCGTCCTTCTCCATGGTGGCGTCGCTGAGCAGGCGCACGTCGTCGTGCACATCGAAGTTGAAGAGCGGCCCGCTCTTGCCCCTCGCCTTGGCGATGATGAAGTCATAGAAGGTGTGGTAGTGCGGCAGGATGAGGTCCTCCTTGATGAACATGAGCTGCTCCACGCCCGCGGAGCGCAGCTCCAGGAAGTCCTTGCGCAGCCCCTGCAGCGCCTTCTTCAGGAACTGCTGCACCGTGTTGCCCTTGCGCACACGCACCGTGCGCCGGTGGCCCGAGCCGTCCCAGTAGCTGAAGGTGACCTCCATCTCCTCGTCCTTCACTTTCTCGCGCTGCGCCTCCCACTCTTGGCGCAGCTCCTCCCGGAGCCGGTTCTCCTCCTCCTCGCGGTCGCGGTCGGGCAGGAAGCTGGTGTCCACGTCGGGGTTCTTGCCCAGGTTTCCGGCGCGCCTGGCCTCGGCCGCGTCCGCCTGGTCATCGAGGTCGTCGAGCGCGAAGGACAGGCAGGAGATCTTACGCTTGCGCTCGCGCCGCTGCTCCTGCTCCCGCAGCCGCTCCTGCTGCAGCCGCTGCTCCTCCAGCTGCTGGCGCTTGGCCAGCTGCCGCTCGCGCTCCCTGATCAGGGCCTCCTGCCGGGCCTTCATGTCGTTCAGGGTCACCAGGCCCACCGTGCTGGACTTCAGCTCGGCCTCCACGGCGTCGTAGTGCGCCGAGAACTTCTTGTCCACCTGCGACTTGAGGATGGTCTCCTCGGCGATGCGCTGCTTCAGCACCTCCATCTGCTCCCGCTGCTTCTCGCGCTTCTTGAGGAGGTGCATGGCGCGGCCCGCCTCGCGCATGGTGCCCTTGTACTGCGCCATGGCCCCCGCCTACCCGCTGGGCTCTGCAGCAAAGAGGAAAAACGGGGCAAGTAGAGAGGGGCCCGTGCAACTGCGGGGAATGCAAAGCTCTCCGCCTCCTCACAGGGCTTTCGGCAGTGATGGAAGCGTTTAGGGGCTGGGCCGACCTCCTAGGGTCACCAACCTGACGGTGTCACCACGCACCAATTTCCAGCCTTTTGACCTCAATAAATGCAAATGCAAATGGCCCCACGTAACTGGTGGCTACCATGCCTGAGCGCTGCGCTGAATTTGGGGAGCTGCATACAGAGAGGGTTGGGCTACTGAGCGAACCCTTACCTGCCCAAGCACCCTGCCGAGCGGAGACACGCGGGAGTTGACCTCCACGAGAACCGCCCACGAGCAAAGGCCCACCCGTCCCGGGCTCTCGCGACAGCCGCGGACACAGGAAGTGGAAGCGGTGCGCCCCCTGGCGGGGAGGTGGGCCCTGAGGAGAGCGCCAGGCTCCTGGTAGGGCGGCTGCGGAAACAGGAAGTGGAGGCGGCTCGCCCCCTGGCGGAGAGGCGGGCCCTCGGGAGAGCGCCGGGCTCCTGGTGGGGGCGGTGCTCCTGTGGGGCGGGCCAGCGCGGGGAGGAGCCTGGAGGAGGCGCCCCTGGCCCTACCCAGCCAATGCTGGCCGGAGCTCCTGTTTTCATGCTGTGGGCAGGGAGGGCCCACACCTGCGGTGCGTGCTTGCTGAGCCTTCTCGTGCCCAGTTGTAAACACGCAGAAGCAATGTGGGCGCAGCGCAAGCTGCTGTGGTCACCCAGAGAGGCTTGCAACCGCCTCGCAAGGCTGCAGCCCGTGCTCTCCAACCCTCCTCCTCCCGCGTCTCCTCCCGCCTGTGATGCTACCCCGCTGTGGCCGTCTCATGAACGTTACCTGCACACCACTGCTTGTAATTCTTTCTTATGGCCCCAACATAACAACCGTTCTTTGATAATGGAACCCTACTCACCCCCCAATTTCATGACAAAACCTGCACTCAGCTTGTTAGACCTCTTCTATACAGCAGTTTCCCCCCGGGTTCTAAGCTCTAATAACCATGGGAAACTGAGTTAAAGTATAGCAGTGTCTTTACTGTGAGCCTTTAACATGCCAGTTTCCACTGTAACTCTCCAAGGGCAGGGCAGACCAGTTCATGTTTTGTGACCGTTTCTCCCCTGCAGGAGATCTGGGAATACTCGCTGAAACCAGTGCTTCCTGGGACCTAGTTTGGAAAAGCTGGTTGTGAAATACACACTGCAGTTCAGCCTACTCCTGTCTAACAGCAACAATGCCTGTGAGCATAACCTTACCAAGAAGCGTGAATCATATGATAGTTACGTATGGCACCCACGTATCCAGAGGAGAATAGCGGGTGTGAGCACTCATCAAATTGTCCAAGCCAGAAACCTAGGCCTTTTCCTGGAATGACGTTCCTTCACATGTAATCGATTACAGAAGAGCCTTTCACACTTTCCTTTTTCTCCCATTCCCCACCACTTGCCTTAATCTAGGAAATTAGCATTTTAAAAAAATCTGAAGCCTTCTCATTGTTGCCCCATCACCAGAATACAAGAATATCTTATTTTATTGAGCTCTGGGATACTGTGTGTTTTGTTTTTGTTTTTACAGATTGAAGATTTGTGGCAATGCAGCATCAAGTGCCTACTGGCTCCATTTTTCCACAGCATGTACTCACTTCGTGTTCCTGTGTCACATTTTGGCAATTCTTGCAATATTTCAGACTTTTTCATTAGGCTGTCTGCTGTGGTGATCTGTGATCATCGTTCTGTGAGGTTATTGTCATTGTTTGGGGGCACTCCGAAGTGTGCACGTAGAAGACAAAGACATTTACTGATTTGACTGATAAATGTTATGTATGTTCTGACTGCTCCACTGACTGGCTGTTCCTTCATCTCTCTTCCTCTCCCCAGGCTTCCCTAGTCCCTGAGACACAACAATATTGAAATTAGGCTAATTCATAACCCTACAATGGCCTCTCAGTGTTCAAGTGAAAAGAAGTGTCACACGTCTCTCACTTTAAATCAAAGGCTAGAAATGATTCAGCTCCGTGAGGAAAGTATGTCAAAAGCCAGGATAGGCCAAAAGTTAGGCCTCTTTTGCCAAACAGTTAGCTAAATTATGAATGCAAAGGAAAAAAATCTTGAAGGAAACTAAAAGCGCTTTCCTGGTAAACATATGAATGATAAGAAAGCAAAACAGCCTTATTGCTCATATGGAGAAAGTTCTAGTGGTCTGGATAGAAAATCAAACCAGTCACAACCTTCCCTTAAACCAAAGCCTAATCCAGGGCAAGGCCCTAAGTCTCTTCAATTCTGTGAAGCTGAGAGAGGTGAGGAAGCTTCAGAAGAAAAGTCTGAAGGTAGCAGAAGTTAGTTCATGAGGTTGGGGAAAGAAGTCATCTCTATAACAAAGTGCAACGTGAAGCAGCAAGTGCTGATAGAGAAGCTGCAGCAAGTTATCCTGAAGATCTAGCTAACAGCATTGATGAAGGAGGCTACCCTAAACAATAGATTTTCAATGTAGACAAAATAGCCTTCTATTGGAAGAAGATGCCATTTAGGACTTTTATAGCTAGAAAGGAGAAGTCAATGCCTGGCTTCATAGCTTCGAAGGACAGGTTGACTCTCTTGCTAGGGCCTAGTGTAGCTGGAGACTTTCAGTTGAAGCCAATGCTCATTTACCGTTCTGAAAATCTTAGGGCCCTTAAGAATTATGCTAAATCTACCGTGCCTGTGCTCTATAAATGGAACAACAAAGCCTGGAGGACAGCACATCTGTTTACAGCATGGTTTACTGAATATATTTAAGTCCAGTGTTGAGATTTACTGCTCTGATGATCCCTTTCAAGAGTACTGCTCGTTAACAATGCACTTGGTCACCTAAGAGCTTGATGGAGATGCACAAGGAGATTAAAGTTGATTTCATGCTTGCTAATGCAACATCCATTCTGCAACCCATAGATCAAGGAGTAATTTTGACTTTTAAGTCTTATTATTTAAGAAATACGTTTCCAAAGGTTGTAGCTGCTATAGATAATGATTTCTCTCATGGATCTGGGCAAAGTAAATTTGAAATTTTTCTGGAAGGCATTTACCCTGTAGGTTCCATTAAGGACATTCACAGTTTTTGGGAGGAGGTAAAATATCAACATTAACAGAAGTTTGGAAGAAGTTGATTCAAACAGCATTACATGCTACAAATAAATTTTTCACGAAAGGAAGAATCAATCAATGTGACAAACTTCAGTGTTGATTTATTTTAAGAAATTGCCACAGGCCCAGCCTTTGACAACCACCACCCTGATCAGTCAGCAACCATCAACACTGAGGCAAGACATTCCACCAGCAAATAGAGCACAGCTCACTGAAGGTTCAAAAGATCATTAGCGTTATTTAGCAATTAAGTATTTTAATGAAATTATGCACATTATTTTCTTAGACAAAATGCTACTGCACACTGACTGCAGTATAGTATAAACATAACTTTTATATGCACTCGAAAATTAAAAAATTTGTGTGACTGTCTTTGTGGTGATCTGGAACTGAACTCACAATATCTCCGAGGCATGCCTATATTCTTGTTTTTGTCTAACTTCTATACAATGTATCTTCATAAAAATATCTTCATAAAAAATGAATCTGATAACATTACTCTCCTACTTGAAAAACTCCAACTTCTCTTGTAAGAGCCACATCAGAATCACTTTGTTTGTCCTCTAAGGTCTCTAATAGGTGGACCCATGCAGCACTCACCCAGCTTTTTCACTGCACCTGAATAGAAGATGCCCTTTCGGGCCAGGCGCAGTGGCTCACGCCTGTAATCCCAGCACTTTGAGAGGCCGAGGCGGGTGGATCACGAGGTCAAGAGATTGAGACCATCCTGGCCAACATGGTGAAACCCTGTGTCTACTAAAAATACAAAAAAATTAGCTGGGCGTGGTGGTGAGTGCCTGTAGTCCCAGCTACTTGCGAGGCTGAGGCAGGAGAATCACTTCAATCCAGGACGCGGGGGTTGCAGTGAGCCAAGATTGTGCCACTGCACTCCTGCCTGGTGACCCAGCAAGACTTCATCTAAAAAAAAAAAAAAAAAAAAAGATGCCCTTTCATAACTGTTACCTTTGGACATACTCTTTCTAGAAAGTCCTGCCTTTTGCTGTGCTATATCTAAAGATCAGCACAAATATCTCCAAGAGGAAGCCTCGAGCACCCACCATCACCATCACCACCCACAGATGGACAAAGTTACCAATAGTCTCCTCTCTCAGGTTTCCCATATAATTACCTTTATTACACTTAACATAAATAAGATAGCCTCGCCACCTCTTTTTTCAGTTAAAGGATCCAACCTGCTAAACTTTAATTCAATCGACAATAGTTTGGCCACAGATATTATATTCACTCTTTCTCTAATCGAATCAGAACTTGAATGTCAGTATCATCCCTAAACCTTATCATCGACCCTCCCATTATCCAGCATCCACCTCCTGAACTCAATCACGGCCTCCAAATACCATAGCCAGCTCCCAGAATTAAAAGGTTGAGCCTCAAATTCTCTGAAAAGTTTAACAAGGAAAACAACTAGAAAGAAGATTTATCCTAAAAGTCTGATATCCTGTTCTTTAGAATTTTCCCCTAAGTTCCAAGATGGTAACTTCCTCTTTGGGCCTTAATTCTCAGTGAAAAGTACCCACCAAACTAAAAGCTACTGCTTTAAGCTCTTTAATTTTATCAACAAAATGAGGTCAAGGACCTGAGCCCACACAAATGGTGAAACTTTAAGAAAGAAGAATAAATATAACAAAGAAGAATGATTGTTCTAGTTATTCTCACCTGATTCAGACGTTGTGGTTTGTTTTTATTCTTATTCTTATTGTATTTCATTTATTTATTTATTTATTTAGAGACAGAGTCTCACTCTGTCACCCAGGATGGAGTGCAGTGGCGCAATCTCGGCTCACTGCAAGCTCCACCTCCCTAGTTCACACCATTCTCCTGCCTCAGCCTCCCGAGTAGCTGGGACTAAAGGCGCCCACCACCACGCCCGGCTATTTTTTTCTTTTTGTATTTTTAGTAGAGACAGGATTTCACCATGTTCTCCAGGATGGTCTTGATCTCCTGACCTCATGATCTGCCCTCCTTGGCCTCTCAAAGTGCTGAGATTACAGGTGTGAGCCACCGCGTGGGTTTGTTTTTTAAATAGGTTTTGTCATAAAGGAGGAAATAGGCATATTACAGACAAGTTTGAAAAGAAATGTAAATAAATAAAAAGCTCACTCAACATGAATATATAAGTAACATAACTATTGTTTGAGAGTTCCCTTCCAATATTTTATGTGCACATAGATCTGTATATATTTAGCAATTTTAATCAAACTTTGCATCCCATTTGATGACTTTTTTCATTTAATTTTTTTTTTTTTTTTTCTTTTGAGATGGCGTCTCGCACTGTCTCCCAGGCTGGAGTAGTGCAATAGCGCGATCTCTGCTCACTGCAACCTCCGCCTCCCAGGTTCAAGTGATTCTTCTGCCTCAGCCTCCCAAGTAGTTTGGATTACAGGCACCCACCACCATGCCCGGCTAATTTTTGTATTTTTAGTAGAGATGGGGTTTCACCATGTTGGTCAGGCTGGTCTTGAACTACTGACCTCAGTCGTTCTGCCCTCCTCAGCTTCCCAAAGTGCTGGGATTACAGGCATAAGCCACCGCACCCGGTATTCTTGTTTTTATGTAATCATCATAGTCATTATTTAAATAAATATGGTACATTCTATTGTAAAAATACTACTAATAATAAAAGTATCAATAGCAACAATACAGCAGAGGGGAGGAAGCAGCATTCTGTTCTAGTGACTCAGAAATGCTGATTAAATATACAAACTAATTTAGAAAAAAATGTGCCCTCCTCCAGGCTTAGTCACAAACTACAATATGCAAACAGCAGCAACGGTTTAAAAATCTCACAAAACTAAAACTTAAACTGTTTTAACAGGAGAAAAAAGAACTTAGTTTTCAATACAAGCAAAAATAACAAACCCCCCCAGAAAACACCTTTTGTCATGATCGGTTTTCATGTTACTTTCCACCAGTCTGAATTCTATTTTAAACAGATCATCCTACGAGTGGCAGATATACTGTCCTCTCCAGAGTCAGCCTTGAAATGATGGTGGGCCTGGCTTGGGTGTAGGGTGTGCCCTGATAGCATCTCCACTCAGTGATCCCTCCAACACCACCACAGTATCCTGAACCAGTTGTCAAAGCAAAGCCACGGCACTTCACATCAATCAGGTGCCAAAAAAGAACTAGTGCATGAATTCAGAATTCCACCACAAGACCGGAAGTCCTTCAAACGATACCTAAATAATATTGTTGCATGCTTTCTAATAAAGGGTTTAAAAATGTCTTCCAAACTTTGCTTGGTGGAAAGCCTGCAATCAGGTAGGGTTAACGGGAAGAACCCTCACATGTTCAGAGATAGGGAAGTTCAAAATACACTAGAAGGGAAAAGCTTGAACAAGCAACCTATAACTTCTGTATGTGTTCCCCAGGGGAAAAAAACCCAGACCACGAGAGAGAGAAATGAAACCTAAGAGATGTCACAATTTCAAAATCAATTCTGCACCATAAATCTCTCTGAGCTGCAAGACCTAAATTTTCTCTTTCATTTGTATCAACGTAATACATGTTTGATAAAACGGTTTAAAAGAATGGAACCTGGTTTTATATTCTTGGTTTAAAAAGAAAAGTAATCCTAGAAGGGTTATTTTCACAAACGAAAAAGCAAGCAGTTTCCTGTCTATTTTTCTCTTCCCTGGAAGCAACCACCTCCAGTCCTTTCAGCTGCTGCTTCTGGTATTTACCTCCTTATTTTCCAATAATTCTTACATCGCTATTTTGTGACTAATCCATTTTAAATTTTATCTACTGACTTTTTGTTTCGGTGGATGAAGATTCAATTTTTCTTATGATAGACTGAAATGTCTGGCCAGGTCATTTGAAGAAGAGGGTATTATAGATGTCGTCAGTTTCTAAGCCAGATAGGAAAAATGCAAGAAATTAAAGTACAGGCCAATCCTAATTATAAACAGAATGGCAAAATGCCCAAACAAAATATTAACAAATGGAATTGAGCAGTTTATGAATACATACATGAAAACGGACCAAATAGACCTTTCTCAAAGGCAGCTTAACAGTAGAATCTCTATGTGTGTAACCTACCACACTAATAACATCTCAATCCCTGCAGACAAAATATTAATTGCGAACTAGACCCAGAAGAGTCCTTCACTTGATGAAAAGTATTTTTTAGAAACGTACGGCAAGTGTTATTTTCATAGTAGGCTTTTATGGCTTTTACAATTTTCTCAAAAATAAAATTAGGGGGTGTTTTCACCAGTATAGGGCTTACTGTAGCTGGGTGAAGGTAGCTAGGGTCCCAGAGGCATCTTCTAGGAGAAGGGCAGAAACAGAGAGAAGCTCTGATGCTTTTTCACAGGGCAATACATCTTTTGTTTTGAAGTGGCAAAGCATCACCTGACGGACAGCTTTTAGAAGTGTCACCAGGGAAATGAGGGGCATGACAGAAGGCAGGGGCTGAGTGGCTAGGAGCTCATACCTACATAGAAAAGAGTCTGAGAAAAAAAAAGTCAGAAGCCTGCCTGGAATAGCATATGTACTAAATGTCTCAGCAATGTCCCCCCTCCCACTGTCCTCTTAAAGGAACATAGAAGAGGAAAGCGTTGTTTTATGTAGAAACATGTAGAAAGCATCACAATATGACACTGGCCAGTTTTTCCAGGACCATTCTTCTTTTTTTGGAAAGTGCTATGGATGTGGCTTCTCACACTACATTTCACAGCTGCAGCCCACAGAGGCAATTTAAAAATGTGTGTTGAAGCCAACTCTGGCTCTCTGGCAGTCCTCTCCTGTTGTTTTCAATACTGTCCTTAGCAAAGATGATTGGTATCTAAACACCTCTGTGCTCTTCTTCCTTCGTCAGACTGAAAGCAGGTGGTTCAGGTCCCGGGAAGGGTGGGATCAATGATTGCCTTGAAACTTTTATTTCCTCCCCAGTTGGAGTGATCCTGGGTGAAGCGCTCCTCTGCTGGGGCAGCAGCTGCTGCTCTGCTGGACCTTTGACTGGGCTCAGGGATGGCCACAGTGCACATGCTCACAGCCAACACTCAGCACCCGGCAGAACATCACACAGGGGCCAGCAGGCCGAGGGACAGCCGGGTTTGCGGCAGGCAAGGCTGCTCCTGGATCTGCTTTCCAGGATGACTGCTGCAGGATTCCTGGATAATGAGACTGGTAGAGGGAGGCCACCCTGAGATAACAGCTTCTTGGCGCTTGAAGCAGATGATGAACGATTGTCTAATTAAGTTCAGGAATTGAAATTCCAAGATAGGAAAGGGCTTTAGAAAATACCTGAACCTAGCATTGACTTTGGGTAAGCAAGCGAAGGTCCAAGCACTCTTGGGGAACCCTGAAGACAAAACAAATCAGAGAGGTGCTGGGTGTTATCTCATTTATGGTGTTAATATGTTCATCAGTTATTTATGTTGTGTCTGACAACATTATAACAATCAACAGAGACAGAATGTGCTGTTTGACTCTATGTAAATTTGTTCCCTTCACTTTCAGCCCTTTTGTAGAGAACGCCCCTCTGAGGTCTCCCCTGTGACTGTGACTGCCTGCCCAGGGAACCACTACCTTGGAGCACCCCGGAGCTTTTGATAAACCCACTCACATCCCCGGCTTCATGGAAAACCAGACTGCTTAGTAATTTTCCCAGAGCTATCGTGATCCTCCAGGGACCCACCAGCCCCAGGGGAGTTGCATTATCATCTGTGGTTGCCAGTCTGTATTTTACTTGGCTCATCACTGTTAGGGTTTATTCTTTAAACAGCTTGTAAACATGGAAGATACTGCCCCAGTGACAGGACACTTGTGCAATGTATAAACAGGACAATTCTTGCTGCGGCTCCTAACAGGTCAGACCTATGGCCCACCCTCTCCATCTTTTAACTATCTGCAGACTTGTGTTTTCTGTGAGAAGCACCATTGATTGCAGTAAGAAATCCACAAAAGAAGCAACAACTTCATGGTATATATTCTTGCCATTCATTGCTTTAATTTGGGGCCAAATAAATAAAAAGACATGAGCCAGTTGCTTAACATTTATCCCTAGTTACACTTTGAGCTAGGCTTTTCCCTAAAGCTTTTTTTTTTTTTTTCATTCATTTTTAAATGTACGTACAGCAGCACCATTTGCTCTTTTTGGTGTATAGTTATGTAAGTGTTGACAAATGCCTGGACACCTGTAATTTTTGGCAAGGTCTAAATCATGCTCATCTTTCACTTTGATTTCAAAGGTGCTGTTCAGGGCACACGTGGCGGAAAATCCGTTATTTATTCCAGCTGACCTGAGCTTCAGAAGCACCCACTGCACCCTGTGAGCTCATTTGCTGATGCTCCAGCGTGGGGCATTCTGCCTGCTGAGGTCCAAAGAACATGTTCCGGTCTTTGAGTGGTGCTGGGCTCTGTTCGTTGGAGGCGGGGCAGGTGCAACACACCAGCTGGTTAGATCCTAGACTCTATGACTGTTACATGCCGTGACTCCACAGCCCTGACTATACGCTGTGGTTTTTTGTTTTTTTGAGGAGATTTGCTCTTGTTGCCCAGGCTGGAGTGCAGTGGCACGATCTCGGCTCACTGCAACCTCTGCCTGTCGGATTCAAGTGATTTTCCCGCTTCAGTCTCCTGGGTAGCTGGGATTACAGGCACCGCCCCGACAATGCCCGGCTAATTTTTTGTATTTTTAATAAAGATGGGGTTTCATCATGTTGGCCAGGCTGGTCTCAAACTCCTGATCCACCTGCCTTGGCCTCCCAAAATGCAGTGATTACAGGCTTGAGCCACCGCTCCTGATCCTATGTTTTGTCGTGTTGCTGTTTATTCAGAAGAAACCCTTGGCCTATGACTTCCTGGCTAGCATGTCCCAGTGTCTTGGTTGATATTAATAGTTTAACCTGGGGTATGGGAGGGAGGGAGGATGCTTTGTCGATGACTGCTGTTGCTCTCCTATGGGAGTATATGTGAGGTATTGCTGAAGTCTTGCCACGAAATACTCTTCACAGAATATTTTAACAAAATCGAGATATAGCAAAATATAGCAATATTTTTGGTATACAGTTCTATGAGTTTTAACACACATAAAATCATGTGATCCCCACTGCAAGTAGGAACAGAATGGTTCTGTCATCCCAGAAAACTCCTTGTATTATCCCTTTGAGTCACACTCTTTCCCCATGGCTGCCCCTGGCAACCACCGATATACCTTCCACACCACTTAGTTTGGATATTTGACTCCCCAAACCTCATGTTGACATTTGATCCCAATGTGGGAGGAGGAACCTAGTGGAGATGTTTGGGCTGTGGGGGTGGATCCCTCATGAATAGATGAGTGTTCTCTCTGGGTGAGGAGGTGAGTGAGCTCTTGTTAGCTTCTGAGAAAGTTGGTTGTTAAAAAGAGGCTGGCAGCTCCCTCTCTCTCCTTTTGCATCCCCTCTCACCATGTGACCTTGGCACATACCAGCTCCCTTTTGCCTTCTGCTTGAGTGGAAGCAGCCTGAGGCTTCCCCAGAAGCAGATGCTCATGCCATGCTTCTTGTACAGCTTGTGGAACTGTGAACCAAATAGACCCTTTTCTTTATAAATCACCCAATCTCAGATATTTATAGCAACACAGACAGACTCTGATGCATACCTATATTTTTTGCCTTTTCCAGAATGTCACATCATGGAATCAGACAATATGTAAATTTCAAGTCAGGGTTATTTCACTCCAATATAATGCATTTGATTGTCATCCATGTTGTTGCATGTATCAGTAGTAGTTCATTCCTTCTTCTTTTTTTTTTTTTTTTTTTGAGATGGAGTCTTGCTCTGTCACCCAGGCTGGAGTGCAGTGGTGTGATCTCAGCTCACTGCAACCTCTGTCTCCCAGGTTCAAGCAATTCTCATGCCTCAGCCTCCGAAGTAGCTGGGATTACAGGTGCCCGCCACCATGCCCGCTAATTTTTTTGTATTTTAGTAGAGATGGGGTTTCACCATTTTGACCAGGATGGTGTCGATCTCCTGACCTCACGATCTGCCTGCCCTGGCCTCCCAAAGTGCTGGGATTATAGGTGTGAGCCACCACGCCCGTACCATTTTTGTATTTTTAGTAGAGACAGGGTTTCACCATGTTGTCCAGGTTGGTCTCAAACTCCTGACCTCAGGTGATCTGCCCACCTTGGCCTCCCAAAGTGCTGGGATTACAGGAGTGAGTCACCATGCCAGCCAGTTCATTCCTTTTTGTTGCTGAGTAGTGTTCCATTGTATGGAAGCACCACAGTTTATTCCTTAACTTCTTGAAGGACATTGGGTTCTTTCTAGCTTTTGTTTTTTTTAGTTTTCTTAAAAAAGATGGGGTCTTGCTCTGTTGCCCAGGCTGGAGTGCAGTGGTGCAATGATAGCTCACTGCAACCTCAAACTCCTGGCCTGAAGTTATCCTCTTGCCTTGGCCTCCCAAGGCATGCACTACCAGTCCTAGTCGCAGCTTCTGTTTTTTCTGTTTTCATTTCTATACCTATGAATAGGATTACTAGGTTATATGATAAGTCTTTGTTTAAGTTAATAAAATCTACTAAACTGTTTTCTACAGGGACTGTATCAGTTGTCATTCTCAGAAATATATGAGTTCCAGTTCCTCTGCATTCTTGTCAGCACTTAGTGCTATGGTTTTAAAGTCCTCTAAAAGTTTATGTGTTGGAAACTTGGTCCCAGTGTGGCAATGTTGAGAGGTGGAACCTTTGAGAAGCGATTGGGTCATGAGGGCTCTGTGTCATGAATGGATTAATCATTTCATGAATTAATTGATTAATGGGCTAATGGATTAATGGGTTACCATGGGAGTTGGTTAGTTATCACAAGGGAGGGTCTGTTATAAAAGCCAGTTCAGCTCTCTCTTGTGGGCCCCTCTCTCTCTGTGATGTCTTCTGCCATCTTGTGATGCAGCAAGAAGGCCCTCACCAGATGCCTCAGTGCCATGCTCTTAGACTTCCCATCCTCCAGAACTGTAAGAAATAAATTTCTGTTCTTTGTAAATTACCCAGTCTCTGGTATTTTATTATAGCAACATAAAATGGGCTAAGATGCTGGATATTATGAGTTGTTTTTTATATATATATGTCATTCTACTTAATAGGTATGTAGTGGCATCTCATTGTGGTTTTAATTTGCATTTACCAAGTGGCAAGTGATGTTGAGCATTTTTTCATGTGCTTACTTCCTATTATACATCTTCTTTAGTAAAATGTCTGTTCAGATCTTTTGTTCATTTTCTAATTGGGTTGTTTTTTTTCTTACTGTTGAGTTTTGAAAGTTTATATTGTATTCTGAGTACAAGTCTTTCATCAGGCATGTGGTTTGCAATAATTTCTACCAATCTAGCTTGTCTTTTTATTCTCTTGTCTTTTGCAGAGTAAAATTTTTAATTTTGATGAACTTCAATTTATCGGTTACTCATTTATGGATCATGCTTTTGATATCTTATGTAGGAATTCTTTGCCTAAACCAAGGCCACTAACATTTTCTCTGATGATTTCTTCCAAAAGTTTTATAGTTTACATTTTCCATTTAGATCTGTGGTCCAGTTTGAGTTAATTTTTATGTAAGATGTGAGGTTTAGTATCCTTTTCTTTCCATCTAAATGTTGGACTTCCTTCAACATTCTTTTTTTAAGACATCAGAATAGTCTGTCACCCAGATTTTCCAAAAGCCAATGAGAAGTCTGTATCTTCTCTTGATAATGCAAATCTATGGTGGAGGCAGAGGATTATTACCCTTCAGAGTGCTGAAGGTGATCTCAGGGACCGTAGCATGCCTCCCTCTGCCCTTGGCTTCAATACATAGTGTCCTTCAGTAGACTCAGGCTCCTCAGCACATACTGGGCCACATGAGCAATATAACTGGCTGTCAATGATGTCAGTGATCATGACACCAACAGCATTGTGCCTTCAGGCTTCCCCAAATGCTTCCTCAAAACATGTACAGATAGCCATTCTGACACAAAAAAAGCCCATTTTCAGACACACTGTTCCTAAGATATAATAGTTTGAGAGTCTACTAACACGCAGCCATGTTTTCTTTGTAACCAAAATTAACTTGCTGGGTCTTGACTAAGCCAGTGGGATTATCTATAATTGTTCAAGGTATTAAGATTGGGTCTTGGTGTCTGCTAGATGGTGCATACTGTTTTCCCTGGAAGAACTTACTGTGAGTGATGCTAAGGATACTGAGATTCCAGTGGCAGACGAAATGTAAAAAGTGAAAGCTTCCTGCATTTTATCCTTGAGAACATCCATGCAACCACCATACACAGCTACCATATTCACAGGGTTTGCCTCCAAGAGTTGATTGCAATTGAATGTTGCTAGAGGGTCTCCAGTAAACTGAGTGCTGTGCAATGATATAGTAATTCTCTATACAAGGATTGCCAAGACCAAAGGCCAGGGATCTAGGGGACAGGACCAGACTGACTGAATAAAGATGTAAGGCTTAAAATTATTGCTGGGTTATATGGCCCCTTTGTTACTGCTGTGTGGTTTTATATAATTTTTTTCTGCTGCAGGGCCTTGCATGATGTACATGCTCAGAAATGTTGATAAATGAATGAACAGATGAATGAACAAATATCACATCGATGATATGACACTGCAATACTACTGACATTGACAACACTAGGCATTACAGTAAAAAGCATTCAATGCTACATTTTCGTTTTCAATTCTCTATTTTGAGTGAAGGTGTCAAAGTTCACTCTTCACAAATCCCTGAAGCTCTGGAATCCTGCAGCTGGAAATGCAGCAGCCAAAGACATGGCATGCAGAGTGGAAATAGCCGCGCCTGAGGTCGGGAGTTCACAGTGTCGGGAGAATTGGGTTCTCATGTTGGCATTACTGCAAATTTGTTATGGGCTTAGAGGAAGTTACATAAGTTTTCTAAGCTTCATTTTTTATCTAAAGAATTACACACTGAGAATTTCTGATCCTTTTGAGTTGTGCAAGCTAGGATTCAGCCAAGAGAACTTTCTCATAACTCATCTAAGTTGATCACAAGACATGAAACAAGGGAGCCCAAAGCTTGTTTGTGTCGTTCCTCCTGTGGCTTCTTATCTAGAGACTCCAAACTCCAGTTTCTTCTGGCGGGGGTGGAAGTGAAGAGATGCCAACTCATCTCAGGTCCTAATCTCATGGATCACATCAGACTTTAGTTGTTCATAATGGGGCTGACTGATGTGTTGTCAAATTAGTCCAAAGTCAAGTCCAAAGGGCAGAGGAGGGATGAGATCAGTTACCAGAAACCCTGGGTTGGGCAATAGTGGGGAAGGAGGCAGTCACTGGGCCTTACAGCCAGAACCTGGCAAAACAGCAATGGCAACTGCACAGGCTTCAAGGAGCCAGCTCTAGGACAGTGAATGCTAGAAATGCAACTCCTTATGCTCCCCTGGAGCTCCCTGTGAAATTTCTAGTTTCCTGGTTGGGGAAAATATTTTCTTCTCTCATGCTCCTCCTCCTCCTTCCTTCCACCCTTCCCTAACACAACAGGACTGTCACCTGCTGGGCACGTCACTGACATGCAGAAACCCAGGACTAGAGGAACGCATTCTACCTTCAAGGGGTCACAGATTACCCAAAATGAATTTCTCTCTGATATCTCCTCACTTATTTATTTTAAAATAAAAATATTTTTGTACTGCTTGAATTTTGTGAAAGCTTTACATAAAACGGCCTCTATGCAACTCTACACCTGAGATATAACCATTGTTAATTGTTGGCATTTACCTTCAGACTTTTAATGCATATGTTAATGTATATTTTAATATAAATAGGATCATTCTGTATGTTGTTTAATATCCTCAAACAATATAGCACACTTCTTTCCATGGTAACACCAAAAGGCCTACCTGATCTTTTTTTTTTTTTTTTTTTTGAGACGGAGTCTCGCTCTGTCGCCCGGGCTGGAGTGCAGTGGCCGGATCTCAGCTCACTGCAAGCTCCGCCTCCCGGGTTCCCGTCATTCTCCGGCCTCAGCCTCCCGAGTAGCTGGGACTACAGACGCCCGCCACCTCGCCCGGCTAGTTTTTTGTATTTCTTAATAGAGACGGGGTTTCACCATGTTAGCCAGGATGGTCTCGATCTCCTGACCTCGTGATCCGCCCGTCTCGGCCTCCCAAAGTGCTGGGATTACAGGCTTGAGCCACCGCGCCCGGCCTACCTGATCTTTTTATTTTGAGACGGAGTCTCGCTCTGTCGCCCGGGCTGGAGTGCAGAGGCCGGATCTCAGCTCACTGCAAGCTCCACCTCCCGGGTTTATGCCATTCTCCTGCCTCAGCGTCCCCAGTAGCCTGGGACTACAGGCGTCCACCACCTCACGCGGCTAGTTTTTTGTATTTTTTTTAGTAGAGACGGGGTTTCACCGTGTTAGCCAGGATGATCTCGATCTCCCAACCTCGTGATCTGCCTGTCTCGGCCTCCCAAAGCGCTGGGATTATAGGCTTGAGCCACCGCGCCCGGCCTACCTGATCTTTTTTAATGGTTCCAACATGTATTTCAATATAAGATTATATCAAAATATATTTTACCAGTTTTTATTGTTAAACATTGGTTTTTATTTTTTAACTCTATAATGATCATTCTTGTATATGCATCTCTGTGAGATAATTCTTATAGTGCCTAGAACTTGATGTATATAATTATTAGTAACCTTTTTAAACCTGATAGCCCTTGACTTTGATCTTAACTTTAGCATCTTTTCATATGTTCTTCAAATTTTATGATAAAATCTTTTACCAATTAAGATTGTTTTCTTATTGATCTATAAGAACTCTTTGTATATTGAGGCTATCAACTGATCTTTCATATAAGCTCCAAAAATTTCCCTCAGTTCATTACTCACATTAAACTCTGTGGGTTTCTTTTTTCTCTTCTCTTCTTTCTTTCTTTCTTTCTTTTTTTTTTTTTTTTTTGCCATATATAAGTTTTTGTATTTTTATGTAGCCAAATCTAACAGTCTTTACTTTTATGACTTGTGAATTTTATACATATTTGAATATAAGAATATATCATATTCTCACTCAGTGTCACACACAACTCACTCAGTTGTATAGGTTTTAAAATGCCTGTTTCTTTTTACATATGTAATTATTCTTGTTGGGATCTAGTTCTGAACATACTGTCAGTTGGTTCCAATTTTCTCCAAAAAAGGGTACTAAATTAAAATAAAAGCTTAGAAATTTTTCTCAACCTGCCCCATGGGTCACAGGTATTCTTGCTAATTCACAGTGGAAAAATAATTTTAAAAATGTTTTATATTCATTTGCAAGTTACAAAGCTTGCTTATATACTCTATCAGTTGAGAGTCTTTCTGTCCCTGATAAGAGAAAGCCTGACTTACACTGGTTTAAATAAAATATTTAATAACTCATTTATCTGAAAAGATCAGAGGTCACATGGGCTTTGGATGTGACTTGACTCAAAAGTTCAGTAATCTCACCATCCCTCTTTCTGCTTCATTTTTAGGCTGGCACTCCTTAGGGCCACATGATGATTTCTAGCAATCTCCAGGGGCTACATGCTGTCTTACTTGATTGCTCCCTCAGAAGGGTGATCAGATCTGCCAGTAAATTTCTTCTTGCTTTTTAAAATCAATATAGCCAGGGAAATGATGAATAGTCCCTTTAGATTAAAAATATTTTATTTAGGGCCTACCCTAAAGCTGGGGGTAGAGAGGAGAATGGTGGTAAAATGTAGGATGCCCTGGGGAAAGGTGATAGCCATCCAAACAAAAACTGGAATCACATAACCAAGAGGAAGGGAAAATGGAAGCTGAGCGCTGAAATTAGCAAATGCTCACCACACACGCATGGTCCTGCTTGATACAAGAACATTGTGAAGATCGGTAACTACTAACACACCTATCTTACAGACGAGGATACTGAAGACTGCAAGAGGTATATGTCTTGCCCTTGGTCACTCATCTAGTTGGTAGTGAGGCTCAAATCTAGATCTTATGATTCTAAATTCTCTGCTCTTGCCAGTATCCTAAATTACCACCCTACAGGCTTAAAACTACTACAGAGTATATGGGACCGAGTCAGTTCTACAAATCTGTTTTTAAAAATTAAAAAGGTTGCCAGGTGCAGTGGCTCATGCCTGTAATCCCAGCACTTTGGGAGGCCAAGGTGGGTGAATCACCTGAGGCCAGGAGTTCAAGACCAGCCTGGCCAACATGGTGAAACCTCGTCTCAAGTAAAAATACAAAATTAGCTGGGTGTGATGGCACATGCCTGTAGTCCCAGCTACTCAGGGGCTGAGACATGAACCTGGGAGGTGGAGGCTGCAGTGAGCCGAGATCATGCACCACTGTACTCCAGCCTGGGTGAGACCGAGCGAGACTCTGTCTCAGACTAAAAAAAAGAAAGATTAAAAAGGTCAAAGGAGATACTAGCTATTCAACATAAGGGTGAGTCATGAAGATTTGAAGCTCCTACTGTGGGCAGAACAGCATGTGAGGTTCCATTATGGTGGCACCAAAGAATGAGGAGGATCCTGTTCTCTCTTAGCCTGGGTTCCCCCAAGGAAGTGTGTCTCTGGAGTGTGTCTCAGAACTGTGCGGTGGGGAGAACGGGAGAAGCATTGACTCAAGAGCTCCCATCCCCAGTGAAGACGATTCTTTCACAGGATGTTGTTACCCCACATTTTTGGGGTGTATGAGTGAGTGCCCCATGGGTTGCCTGAGACACCCCAGCCAGCCACTGCATCTGAGAAGCCAGGGATGGGCAGTGAGAAGAGGCATTCTCAGTGTGCTGCTGCGCGGAGCTGGTTGGATAAACTGTTCACTGTAGCAGTGGCTGGGAGGAGCGGGGACGAGAACATTTTAAGTGGGGCACGAGAGGTCTTCCATACATGATCCATTACAAGCTAATAATACAAAACTCGAGTTAAGGAAGTGATACACACACAAACCCAAATTCCTCTGCACTTAGTTCATGTCTGATCATTCTTACTTGAAATATTACAATCACCTTCTGAAAAGGTCTTCCTAGTTTCTCCTCATTCAACTACTGCAGTAGTCTTTCTAAAACAAAATTTTAAAAGTTGTTATTATTTTACTGAAAGGTTCATGACTCCCCACTGCTTCCAGGAATATGTATGAATTCCTTTGCTTGACATTCAGCATGCTTCACAATAGGCTTTACTCTAATTAAACAGCTGTACTTCCCACAGCTGCTCCCAGATGGACTCAAGCCAGTCTAATTTCCTTACCGTTTGATAAACAGGCCACGATTATTCCTTCTCGGTGCCTTTGCTAATATTCTTCACTCTAACAGGCAGGGATGATATGCAAAACATTTACCAACTGCTATGGCAGGCACTAACCAATGAGGGTGGAGACCGAGCCAATCAGAACTGATATCAGGTGTAACTGCCAACATTGGTTGACCAGTTGACTCAGTCCTGCCCCCAGCCTCCATTCGCTCTGCTGAAATTCCATTTCTTTCAGCTTCCATGAAGTTTTCCTGGACTGCTCTTACCCATGTTGGTTTTTTTGTTTTTTGGGTTTTTTTTTGAGACTAATTACTACTTTAAATTCTTGTATCCAGAATCTTATTAAAGATGTTCATGTGATTATACAAGAGCCTGAAACACCACTTTTTGGGTAGCACACTCCTCATCACCTCTCCACATGGTAACACCTTTGTGATATTTTCTATAGAAAGTAGAAAGATAGAAGTCAGTCTTTCCTATAGCACGTTTGATGAAAAACAATTTTTATTGTTAATGTTTCAGAAAAGTTTCAGCTTTGAAAATTCATGACTAAAACAATTCATGACTGGTAGTGACATAAATTTTAGAATTTTTGTCAAATACGAGGAAAACCTTTACTAAGTTTCTTTCAAGTGTAACTATAAAATTTCAGAGAATTTCAAATATCCTTGAAATGCTCTTTGAATTGCCATTAGATATATTCCTGGAAGATATATAGAGCTATATATCCAACACCACGATGGCTGGCAATATTTTAACCTGTGTGGTGGTTAACACATGGCCCCCCCAAAATGCTTTGATACTCCCCACATTGAGAGGTGGGTCTACTTCTCCTTCTCTTGAATCCGGGTGCGACTGTGACTTGGTTGTAACCAGCAGAATGCAAGGTCACAAACGTGATGTGGCTATGGCTTTGGTCCCTGGAATACTTCTTTGGTGTTCTGACTCTCATAGAAGAAGTCTAACTTCTCTGCAGCCCCCAAGCTTTGAGGAAGCCTGGGCTATGTTTAGGGGATGCAGCTGACAGCCCTAGCTACAATCCCCACTGGCAGCCAGCATCAACCACCAGACATGAGTGTGGATGCCTCCGTTTGATTCTAGCCCCTGTCAGTAGGGTCACCCCCACCGTGGAGTCTTCCCAGCTTCCCAGAAGTTGCTGAGCAGGGACAAGCTGTGCCCTGTCCAAATTTCTGTCCCACAAAATCCATGAGCATAATAAAATGATTGTTTCATGCCACTAAGTTTTGGAGCATTACTTACACAGCAGTAGTGACAAAAACAACTATGGGCAAAATCACTATGACCCAGGTGCACTTCTAATATTTCTGATGCCCTGGGCTTGAGTACAAATGGCCTATACACACCAAATGTCTAAATGTGTAAAGGCTTTAAATAGCATAAAGAACGCTAATGAATGGTTAAGTAAATGTGTTCTCTCCTCCTATGAAAACTATGCCCTTATAATGAGCTTAAAGGCCAGGTTTGGATTTAGAATTCCCATGGAAGCCTGGCCTCTCACCTCCTTTACCCACCCCAGGCTCCATCCTGCACTTTGCGCCTTGCCAGGCCTCATATGTATGCAGACCCGAGTTATATCCACACTCCCTGTAGACAGTCGCCTCTTGGCCACCTCTTGGAGTACCAGTAAACTCACAGCAGTGAAGTTTGTTGTCCTTAGAAAGGTAGATAGAGATGAGGGCCCCAAGCGGGCTCTGATGCAGGCTCCAGGTGTGGGGCAGGAAATTCCAGGATTCCAGATATGCGTGGAATCTGGGGCTTGGGCTCTGGGTGCATCCAATCATTTGGCCCCCGAAACTTCTCACCGTATGCCAGACAATGGCCAGAGGGGAGCAGCCTTGCTGCAGCTGAAGGCACTACTTGTGCTAACCACAAAAATATACCCCTCTCAACTCAAACCGAATGTTTCCTCAACTCAACTTTCCCTTTGTAGTTTTGCCGCACTAGACAAGGGGAAGCCAGAGTGGAAAGGCACAGCAATCCTAATCAAGGAAAACATTACAAAACACAAGGCCCCAGGGAAAGAAGGAGCCAAGAAGCCATGGCTTCATTAGCTTCCTGGAGATGCACCTCTACCTCCATTTCTTCTTTCATTCTTTCCCTCTTGATAGACACCGTGGGGAAAACAAGATGCTTCTCAGGTATGTCCTGAGGGTTCCCGGAGAGAGTTTCAATGAGTGCAGAGGTCAAAGCTCATGGCTCTCCAGCTGCAGGGATCTGCAAATATGCTTTTATTTGGCCTGTGCCATGTTTAATTTTTTTTTTTCTGAATAAGTGGCTAAAATTTAAAACTGGAAGATTTTACATTTGAAGCTGGATATCTTGTTTTTCCTGGAAATTAGGAAGATCTGGAAAATTGGACTTGCATTCCCACAGGGCAATAAGTAGTCAGGAGGGATGAGTGGTTGCCCCTTAGATAAGCTCCGAGCTCTGTAGGTCTCCAGGGCCTCACCAGCCCACAGAAGCCCTCACACTCATCTTGCTTACCATGCGATTCTTGGGGTTGCTCAAGCATGCACTGTGTGGGTTGGAGCAGTAAGACACGAACCCAGGTATCTACAGAACAAGACGGTGAAGAATAAGTGTTATGTTGCACAGTCCCTGAGCAGACGGCAGAAGCTTCATGCCTGTCAAGGGAACAAATGGCTGCACATATGAAAGACTATAGTGCAGTTTTGGTGAATACACCAGGGAGATGGAGAGTCGAGCAATAAACTTAACTCTTTCAGAATCTTCTCCAAACAGCACATCTCATACAGCTTTCTTCCTTTCCTATTTAGTCTTTAATATCATACCCATTATCTGCTAAAAATACTAGACCTTACTTTGGATCCTTAAAGAGAAGAAAACTTGTAAAAAAAACTTCTCAAGTAAGTGGATAAATGAGAAAGAAAAGGCAAAACTGCAGTCCCATTGGTGAATTACTTCAAATTCGTCATGAAACCTAGGTTTATTTTTATCTTTCTTTTAGACTTAACCATAATTTTGTCCATTCTATGTAGCCCTTAAAAAAAATAAACACCATAGTATGGTGTTCCTCAAAAAATTAGAAATAGAATTATAATTTCAGCAATTCCACTTCTGGGTATATACCCAAAATAATTGAAAGCAAGGACTCAACCAGATATTTGCCCACCCGTGTTCATGGCAGCATATTCACAACAGCCGAAATGTGGAAACAACACAAGTGTCCATCCACAGAAGAATAGATAAGCAAAATGCGGTTCAGCTGCACAATGGAATATTATTCAGTCTTAAAAAGAAGGACACTTTGACATGTGCGACAACATGGATGAACCTTGAGGACATTATGCTCAGTGAAATAAGCAAATCACAAAAGGACAAATGTTGTATGATTCTACTTATATGAGGTGCCTAGAGTAACCAAATTGGCAGAGACAGAGAGTAAAAGGGTAGTTAGCAGGGGTTAGAGGAGTGGGGGATGGGAGTTATTATTTAATTGGGACAGAGTTTCAGTTTGGGAAGACGAGAAAGTTCTGGAGATGGATGGGGGTGACGGTTGCACAACAATGTAAACGAACTTAATACCACTGAACTGTACACTTAAAAATAGTTGATGATAAATTTCATTATGGGTATTTTGCCATAATACAAAATAGGTACAAAACATACGCTTGTGAATTTCAGTTTCTCATTTAAAGTCAAAATTAAACACAGATTACTTCCCTGAGAGGATACAGAACAGCTGTCAGAGAAGCAGGTGGAATGGGACGATGAAACTCAGAGTTCACTAGGCTAATTGCTCAATTGAGGGGGGACCCATAGTACTTTAATTAAGACAAGCTACTGTCTGACCTCTGCAACCCTCCAGGCCAATAAACATCTCCTCCCCTTAGTTAGACAAATGCTGGGAGAATCAGAATTCAATTTTCACAAACTTTTTCAAACTATTTTTAAAGAAGATGCAGAAAAGCCAGTTAAATGTGGGTAAGACTGGCCTAACCAACGTTTTTAGAAAACGTTTAGCATTACTTGGTCAAAGTAACATTGTAGCCCAAGAAGACCAGCCTATGAAGTGATAACATCTACAGTTGCAGAGGTCTGTTCTGGGACCAGCCAGGGATGCAGATCCCAACCTGGGACACAGAGGATCCAGGAGCGTTAAATAGTAATATTTGCATGCATTCACAGTTAGAGAATGTATATATTGAGTTGTACATTTTCTTTTTTCTTTTTTTTTTTTGAGATGGAGTCTCACTCTGTTGCCCAGGCTGGAGTGCAGTGGCTGATCTCGGCTGACCGTAACCTCTGCTGCCTGGGCTCAAGCGATTCTCCTGCCTCAGCCTCCCGAGTAAGTGGGATTACAGGCACCTGCTACCATGCCCGGCTAATTTTTTATTTTTATTTTTATTTTTTGAGACAGAGTCTCGCTCTGTCGGCCAGGCTGGAGTGCAGTGGTGTGATCTTGGCTCACTGCAACCTCCGCCTCCCGGATTCAAGCAATTCTCCCACCTCAGCCTCCCGAGTAGCTGGCATTACAGGCATGTGCCACCACGCCCGGCTACTTTTTGTATTTTCAGTAGAGATGGGGTTTCACTATGTTGGCCAGGCTGGTCTCGAACTTCTGACCTGAGGTAATCTGCCTGCCTTGGCCTCCCAAGGTGCTGGGATTACAGGCGGAAGCCACCGTGCCTGGCCAATTTTTGTAGTTTTAGTAGAGACAGGGTGTCACCATCTTGGCCAGACTGGTCTTGAAATCCTGACCTCATGATCCACCCACCTTGGACTCCCAAAGTGCTGGGATTACAGGCGTGAGCCACCACGCCTGGCCAGTTGTATATTTTCATTAGTGTGGCTCTCATAAACGTAAATGTCTAATCTCATCATGCCAAATATGATTATACTAAAATACACAGGGAGTTTCTGAAACACACACATGCATTTTTAATAATGGATCTGCTTATTATCATGTTATTCTCTTAGATTGCACAGCACACATACACTCACAGTTGTTCAGAATCCTTGCCATCAGTCTGGGGTTCTGACCTTAGCTAGCTGTGGGACCTTAGGCAAGATACCTCCTGGGACCTGAGTGTCCTCGTCTGTAAAACTGAAACAATTCTATCTACCTTGCAGCATTGTTGTGAAGATGAAATGAGTTAGTGCAGGTAAAATCCTTTTTAAAGCTGGGCCTATCAGGCAGTAAGTGTTCAATAAATTTAGCAATATGTGTTTGTGAGCAGGTAAGAGCAATATCTGGATAGCTCCTGCCTGTGGCCCATCCAGTCCCTTCCTTGTATTTACAAGTCATTGATATTTTAGTTTCAAATTCATGTGTCCAAATTATTTGTTAGACATTTCCTTTCCTATTAGCCCTTTCACCCCAGAGCAAGGATGGTGAGACGCCCAGGGAAAGGTTGCGATGTGATCACAGATTGCTGTCTACATTCACACTCGGCTAGGGTTACATGTAGGAGAACCCTGCCCCTAAGCACAGAGTCCCCGTGTGCCAGGGGTGGATGCACACAAGGGCCTTGCTGCCACCACGGCTGGGACCTTACCTGCCTTGGGCACAGGCAGGGCCCAGCTTTTCAGATGAGATCACCAGTATCTGACCCAGGAGCCAAGTGCTCAGGCCAGAAGACTCCAAATTAAGCCAGCTGATGTGCTTTTTTTTGAGATGGGAGAACATGTATTCCATTCTTAAGGGGAGAAAGCAACTCAGGACTTCATGTTTTGATTACACTTGGCTCTCACTGTCTCTAACTCCAGGCATTTGTGGAACAGGGAAATGAGCTCCGAGTCAAATGATAAAGCTGATATGATTCATGTGTCTTTCAGGAGGAAAGAAACAGGAAACGGAGGCCTGGCTGCCCAGGCTGTGACGTCGCCCCTCTGGCATGCTGTCCGGGCCTGGAAAAATGCAGCTGGCACTGCCTTGAGGATTTGGAGGCAGGAGACAGGAGCTATGTGGTTGCTTGGCCAGCTCCCGAGTACAATAAACTTAATCTTGGAAGTCTTACTCTCAAGGGTGAGGAAAGGGTGAAATGTCGGTATGTAGACTCTGTCGCCAAGAAGCACCAGGAGACTTGAAAGAAGAAACAAAACCCTTCAGTGAAAATACCTGTGGAAAAACACTTCTTAAAAACAAACACCGAGAAGCACAACGTGCTTTTTATGTGCTTGAGATTTTTTTTTAAACGAGTTCTGGAAAATGGTCTCTTGATGTTTACATAGTTCCCCCTGAATAAAGGGCAACGGGGAATTTGGCCTGGCCTGGCTCTCAAGTAGGGGTCCGCAAATGCAGCCTGAGGGCCTGTGGGTCGCTGCTGGCTTCCGTCTATGAACGCGGTCCTACTGAACACAGCCGCCCCTCGCGAGCTGTGCCTGCGGCTGCCCTCATGCTACCACGACAGAGCGGTGGGGGGCGTTGCAGCACACACCTCACAGCACACACACATCAAAACAGTTACTATCTGATCCTTTACAGAACAAGTTGACTGATCCTTGGTCTAAAACAGGAGAGGCAAGTACTCGCTCACCTCAGTGCCCATTTCATGCAGAGCTGCAAGAGCTGTCTGCCCTGCCACAGTGTGGCCACCTAATTGTCTCTTCTTGGCAGAACACATGCTTGGCTGGCGGCTGTGGGGAGGGCACTCTGGCTAAATAATGCATCAGCAGGGCTGCCTCTGTTCTTAGTTTTCCTGCAGCCTTTGCTGGGTCATGCAGTTGGGTTAGATTTCAGAGGGTCCTGCAGGACCACACCGACTTCTAGTTCCCTGTCTCCTTGTCTGCAGGTTCTGTGAGTGCAGGGCAAGGCCAGCTCATTTTTGCATCTAATTTGTACCATAGAATTGGTGCTGAATAAATGTAATTTTTTTTTTTTTGAGACGGAGTTTCGCTCTTGTTGCCCAGGCTGGAGTGAAGTGGCGCCATCTCGATTCACTGAAACCTCCACCTCCCAGGTTCAAGCGATTCTCCTGCCTCTGCTTCCCGAGTAGACGGGATTACAGGCATGCACCACCATGCCTGGCTAATTTTTGTATTTTTAGTAGAGATGGGGTTTTACCATGTTGGCCAGGCTGGTCTCAAACTCCTGACCTCAGGTGATCCACCTGTCTTGGCCTCCTAAAGTGCTAGGATTACAGGTATGAGCCACTGCGCCTGGCCAATAAATGTGATTTTAAATAATAAACAAGTGCACACACACTAGATTACATTTTCAGAATTACCAAGTGAATGGGCGTCTCAACCCCATCTGTTGAGACCTTATCCCACACAGACTGTCCAGAACCTCAACCCAGCCATGAGCGTTGCGGGGCAGCTACAAAGGTAGCCCTTCTTCAAGCCAATATACATATTTTTACATTATTCCACATTTTAGTGGGAAGAAATGAATTTTCTTTTAGTAAAACTTGGTTTTACTAAAACTCTCATCCTCTGGGGATGGGTCGCAGGAATCCTGCCTTATTTACAAGCTTCCCAGGTGGTTCTTCTGCGTACTACACTTGGGGAATATATATATATATGTATATATATATTTCTTTCCATCAAGGGCTTTATCAGCACATTGAATATAACAGAACATCTAAACGTGCTGAATTTGGAATTGGCTTTCCATTCACAGTTTTTCTATCACTTGTGACTAGCTTATAATTTAGTCATTCACGCAAGGAATTGAAATAACAATCTAATTCAAAATTGATTTAATAACTATTAATTATTTTTCCTGGCTTTCATTACCCTAAAAACATGTGTGGTTTTTTTTGTTTGTTTTTTGTTTTTTCTGGAGGCCTTATTCTCTTGGGTTTTCTTTTGTAATTTTCTGAACACAATTTCTTGGCTACATGTTAAATACTTCGAAATTTATGCAATAAAACAAAACAAACCATGCAGTTCCAGGAAACATCCGTCTACAATACATTACTTGGTTTCAGAATCTCATTGACCATGTGGTCAGCAACCTTCAGCAGGCTGGTTTCAAGTTTGGTGATGGGAACCCAGGGGCCGCCCCTTCAATATTTCCCCGACTAAGAAAGACGAGCACAGGCAAGGGGATCTGTCTTGCTTCCTCTTTAAGGATTGACTACTATGGTTGGTATAGGACAGGCTTATATTTAGCCATTTATCTAAAGAGCTGTATGTGGAAACCTGAATTCGTCAACATCCCGACTGTGATGGATTCCAATAAGGTTGGAGCACATCCATATTCTCTGTGCAAGACAAGTCTCCTGAGTGTCCCGCCTCCTAATCCCGCTTAGCTGCCTCACTTCCTTCACAAAGATCGGGTCAATTTACAGTCTTAGAGCAACAGATGACCAAGGAACAATAATGATAGTAATGATGGCTCCCATCAGACCATGAGCTCCATCAACAGGGATATTTGCCTCTGTTTGCTCACCGCCACACCACACTCCAGGGCCCAGTCCAGCACTGCTACGGCCAAGGGAAGTAGAGTCTGGCTAGCAATGCATCAGGGTGCAATAGACAGGTACCCAATAAATACTTGCCAAATGAGTGAATTAGCTGAAAGCTTACTGTGGGTAAAGTTCTTTCTGTGTCATTTCATTTAACCCTCATGACCATTACTGTAAGCAAAGCATTGCTATATCCGTTTAACAGGTGAAAATTTGAGGTTCTGTGTGCAGTTAATTGACTTGACCACATCATTCAGTTGGTGAAAGGGGCACCCAGTTGAACTCAGGCCTACTTGGCGTCACGACCTTTACTCTTTCCACAATAGAACTCAGTCCCTGGGGCCATGCAGTTGGCTCTGTTAGGGAATGAATCCTGGTATTCAGACCGGTCAGGCACGGAACATGCCTGTGCAGGTATTGGCTCACCACAAAATATTATTTACCACAAGGGAATAGGTTAAAGGCTATTTGTAGGGTAGCAGGAAGCCTAATCTATTGCCGGCTGCAGATAAAGACCAGACAGAACTCTAGCCTATCACTGGCAATGAGGGGTGGCTTTGTTTGACTCTGTGTGGGCAGGTTTTTCCAGACAGCATGAATAGATGGGTTGGTATTGCAGAAAGCAGTGTATGAGGATTCTCTAATCCTACTCTTAATTTGTCTAGTCAAATGCAGGTTTTATAACAGATGGGCTCTGGCTTATGGTCCATGGCCAGACAGGGAGAACTATGTATCACATGTAATGTAGTCCCGTGTGTGTGCGCTCCAGGTCACACAGCACCAGGTCACATGTGCTCCAGGTCAGCATGGCTAAATATGAAAGGACACACACCCGGCTGGGCATGGTGGCTCACGCCTGTAATCCCAGCACTTTGGGAGGCTGAGGTGGGCGGATCACCTGAGGTTGGGAGTTCGAGACCAGCCTGGCCAACATGCTGAAACCCCATCTCTACTAAAAATACAAAAATTAGCCAGGCATGATAGTGGGTGCCTATAATCCCAGCTACTTGGGAGGCTGAAGCAGGAGAATCGCTTGAACCTGGGAGGCAGAGGTTGCAGTGAGTGAGATCGCGCCATTGCACTCCAGCCTGGGCAACAAGAGCAAAACTCTGTCTCAAAAAAAAGAAAGAAAGAAAGGATACACACCCTACCCCTAGCAGCCAGCACCAGCCAGCTCCGGGCAACACACCTTAAAGTGGAATTCAAAGGTGACTAACATCAGAATCACTGCTGGGGGCTAAGGGCTGTTAACAATGAAGACCCTAATCCAGATCTGGTAAATCAGACCCTCTGGGCATGGGTCACAGGAATCCTGGCTCGTTTACAAGCTCCCCAAGTGGTTCTTCTGCGTACTAAACCATAAGAACCACTGTACACGGACTTGGGTAGAAAGAGGAGGTTCATTTTTCACTTTTAGATGTATGCAATATTTGGTACTTTTGTAATTTGAAGAGTATAGGTCTTAGGGGAGAAAGGAAGGAAGAGAGCAGAAAAGAAAGAAGACGGTATTGTGAGAAGGCTCTGTGTGGGGTGCTGGGGTACAGGAGCCACATCCCCTGGACTCTGGATGGTCCCGTTGGAATCGTCTGCCTCTTTGTCTCCCTTCACCTGTTTTCCTGCCACATTCTCTCTCTGTGCCATCTCATAGGGCCACCACCACCCAGCAAACACCACAACACCCTCCTCTGCCCTCCCCATCCTCCTGGATGCTGGAACTGTCTTGCTTAAGAGACAGACATTCCATATTTCATGAGCAGCAGAGGAAAGTCAAACCTCCCAAGAATTGTATACAAAGTTGCCTTTTTAATATGAACAAATAAATCCCCGGTCTTTAACTAGTTTCCGGTCGACGTGGCATGGGGTTTATTCAGTATACTCCATTATATAATAAAGCATACTCCATTTTTTTTTGTTTGCTTATTTATTTATTTATTTTCTGAGACAGAGTCTTGCTGAGCCCCAGGCTGGAGTGCAGTGGTGTGATCTCGGCTCACTGCAACTTCCACCTCCCAGGTTCAAGTGATTCTCCTGTCTCAGCCTCTCGAGTAGCTGGGATTACAGGCACGCGCCACCAGGCTCAGCTAATTTTTGTATTTTTAGTAGAGATGGGGTTTCACCATATTGGCCAGTCTGGTCTCGAACTCTTTACCTCATGATCCGTCCGCCTCAGCCTCCCAAAGTGCTGGGATTACAGGCATAAGCCATCATGCTCGGCCTGCTTTTATTTTTTTAAAGTGACATTCTCTCACCTCAAAACACAGAAACTTTCTGAGGAAGACATTACGTTCTAAAATACTTTGGTTTTCACTGTCCGAGTCTTTAAAATGAAGCCATTCGGCCGGGCGCGGTGGCTCAAGCCTGTAATCCCAGCACTTTGGGAGGCTGAGACGGGCGGATCACGAGGTCAGGAGATCGAGACCATCCTGGCTAACACGGTGAAACCCCGTCTCTACTAAGAAATACAAAAAACTAGCCGGGCGAGGTGGCGGGCGCCTGTAGTCCCAGCTACACGGGAGGCTGAGGCCGGAGAATGGCGTGAACCCGGGAGGCGGAGCTTGCAGTGAGCTGAGATCCGGCCACTGCACTCCAGCCTGGGCAGCAGAGCGAGACTCCGTCTCAAAAAAAAATAAAAATAAAAATAAATAAATAAATAAATAAATAAAATGAAGCCATTCTGGCCCTGACTTCACGGCAGGGCAGCAGTAGGTAATGATAACAGTGAACCCTCACAGAAAACGGCAGGGTCTCGCATTGACCAGAAGGGATCGCTTCCCATGCAGGTTTTTCACACTGGCGAACGTGAATCCCAGACATCAGCTGCTCTCAACTTCTCCACAACTGGCTGCTCAGGTCTACGGATGCCCTGTTTATGGATAATAGCTCCCATTTATGGGGTCTGTAGCCTGAGTCAGGTACTTGGTGGACAATCCCACAAAGGTGGCCTGAAGACTCTATTCACAGGTGAGGAAGGCGAGGCTGAGGGAGGCTCAGCCCTGTGACCAACCACACAGCTGTGGTCACCCCTTCCGTGCCTCCTCCCTGTGTCCTGCTTTGCTGGGAGCACAGGCTGTGGCTGTCACCACTCACTGCTCTCCAGCAGTCCTCTGGCTCCACGTGCGCTGAAGGGGTTAAAAGAGCTCACTTACTGGGGGTCTAGCACAGTCTTCGCAGATGTGGTGAGAGCTGGCTGCCTGGGTGGGGACCTTTCCAAAGAGCCAGGACTCATCGTTCAGAGCAGGGGCCCTCAGCCTCGGCTGCAAGTAGGAATCACCAAGGGAACACTTAGAAATCCTGTCCCTGGCCACACCCAGACCAATTAAGTCAGAATTTCTGGGAATGTGGGCAAGATATCAACATCTTATGACACTCCAGAGGCCGTTTCAACACAACCGAGGCTGAGCCCCGCTGTTCTGTGTTTCAGTCATTCCCCCTCCACCCTTGCTACACCCAGCAGGGCATCACCTGGGTACCTGTGAGAAAGGCAGACTCTCAGGCCAGCCCACAACATGCAGTCAGAATCCACACCCACAAGGCCCCTGGGTGATTCGCCTGAACAGTCAGATTTCAGAAGCACAGCTTTAGAGGGCTGCTTCTAATAGGCTGCAAAGTTTGAGAATCAGGGTAGATCCTTAAGCTTCCAGATCTGTATGGGGGTGAAGGGAAAGGTGGTGTCTTAAGCCCACATCAGAAACACCTTGGGAAACTGAAGTAGCAGAGTGAAGATGATGACTCCCTCCCGTGCTCTCCTGAGTCTGAGTCTGTAGCATCCACAGATAGGAAGAGGAGCAGGGGCAAGTGAAGTGAAATTATTCACAGGCTAGCAGCAATATCCTGTTTTTTTGCATTAAAAAATATATTACCTGTGATAACTGGTTATTTTCCTACATCTTAATGATCTATTTCCATGTAACAAAGCAATCGGTAACTTAGTAGCTTAAAATAACCATGTATTTGCTCACAATCTTGTGATTCAGCAATTTGGGCTGAAATTAATTGGGCTGGGGTCACTCTCGTGGCTGTAGTTACCTGGTGGGTCAGTTAGGCCTGGATGGTCTGCAGTGGCCTCATTCACATGTCTAGGGGTCAGCTGTGGTGTTGGTCAGCTGGGGGGGTGGGTCCTCTAGGGAGCCCTGACTCTCCTCTGCGTGGCCAGGTGAGCCTAAGTTTCATAAACAGTGGCGGCAGCAGCAGCATCTGCATTCTACGAGAGCAAGAGTGGAAGCTGCAGCTCTCTTACAGCTTTGCTCCAAAGCTGCACAATGTCACTTCCAGCACATTCTATTCCTTAAAGAAAGTCAAAAGCCCAGGCCAGATTCAAGGGGTGGAGAAATAAACTTTATCTCTTGAAGGGAGGAGCTGCTAAGAATTTGTGGCTATTTTTAACCTGTCCTATTTCACCCTATGGCCATCATTATTTACGTCATTTCCCCTGGCAAAATGCACTCGCCCATCCCAAGACCACGGACGAGGGCGTGGTCATCCCATCGCAGAACTGGGCTCAGAATCTGTCATCTCATGCCCTGGAGCAGGTGCAGATATAGGAGAGTATCGTGGAAGGGTACAATTTCTCTTGATAAAATCCTAACCAACCCCCCAACTGACTGATGGACCCTCCTCTCAACCAAGTGCATTCCAAAGTTAACCTGAAAAACCAATTCAGGCCATGATGGAAAGTAAGGGTCAGATAAGTTTCACAAACACTAACACAGAGACCTGAAGACTGACAGAACAGACTCTTTTAAGTCTGATAAGAAACACTTACCATCTATTTTCTCTGACGTCTGCTACTTGGAGCCTTCATCTGCATGATAAAACTTTTGTCTCTACAACTCCTAATTATTTTAACCCAAACCTTCCTTTGTATTGATTTCAGGTCTTTAGATAATAACTTTTTCAACAAATTGCCAATCAGAAGATCTTTAAATCTACCCATGACCTGGAAGCCCATGCTTTGAGTTGTCCTGTCTTTCTAGATTGAACCAGTGTACATCTTACACGTATTGATTGATGTCTCATGTCTCCCTAAAGTGTATAAAACCAAGCTGTACCCTGACCACTCTGGCACGCGTCATTAGTGTCTCCTGAAGCTGTGTCACGGGTACGTCCTTATCCTTGGCAAAATAACCTTCTCAATTGATTGAGACTCATCTCAGATACTTTTTCATTTACAATCTGGAGGCTTGTGAACTAAAAGGACAAATTCCCTGCCCCTGCACACACACATAGTGGGGAAACAGGGCCAGGGTAATTGCAGTAAGCACTCACAATTGAAGAGGGGAAAGACAAGCGGCTCTTGGCAATCGCGAGTATGCAGAAATTGTGAAACCCACCATGGTGGTCAGGGCCGATCCTTAGCTGGGGCCTAGTTCTGCTCTCTGGAAGTGGCTCTCTAGTCCACTGCTCTCAGTGGCTCATGGCTCAGCCCTCTGAGGTCTTAACTACTTTCCAAGAGGTCCTTCTCTATAATAACAAGTCTAGGGTTGAAACTTAGTGCCTTTCTCAAGTCTGCTGCCTGCTCAAGAAATTTGGGATGCCGGCCGGGCGCGGTGGCTCAAGCCTGTAATCCCAGCACTTTGGGAGGCCAAGGTGGGAGGATTGCTTGAGGCCAGGAATTTGAGACAAGCCTGGGCAACAGAGTGAGACCCTATCTCTACCAAATTAAAAAAAAAGTTAGCCAGGCACAGTGGCATGTGTCTTTAGTTCCAGCTACTTGGAAGGCTAAGGTAAGAGGATCTCTTGAGCCCGGGAGTCTGAGGCTGCAGTTATCTATGACTGAACCACCGTACTCCAGCTTAGATGACAGAACAAGACTCTGTCATGAAAAAAAAAAAAAAAAGAAAGAAATGTGGGAGTCTGGAGTTCTCTTTTATATGTGATCTGTCTTGTTTTCTTTTAGTCTGGGCTGGTGGTGCCTTCACCAGGACAACTCTTTTAAGACTGTGTAGGTTTCCCATGAATCACATAGGATACATTCCATGCCCCAAAAGCCACACTGTACATTGGTTTTGAGACAGATTTCTTTCTATTTGTTCATGTCAGGCCACTCTGAGACAATGCCCTAAAGTTTAGCTGAATTCTACTTTCTAACCCACTAAGTCCTGAGCCCTCTATAGTTCTTCTAAATTCTGTTTGCAAACTCAACAGTTCCTTCTTAGCTCATTTCTCTTTTGCAGTGTCTTATATTCTGCTAAAAACATTCACAAGGCTCTCAACGTTCTGTGTTAGAGATATACTTAACCAGAGCTACAAATTTCATAAATACGTTTTTTGTTTTCTAAGTTACCACAGGTGACATTTTCCCAGTTGTTCTGCCATGATATAACGTGTGTTGCCTTTTTTCCAACCTGAAATAAGAATCTCCTCACTGGTTTTTCACCCTCCATGAACAGTCTGTCTGTCATTTCTCCAACTGTTGCTAAGAGCCTCCTCACTTTTCCAAACTCAGCCTAACTATTCCCAAAGATGATGTCACGTACATGCAGTTGTTTTTTTTTCTTTTTAATGCCAGTATCTCACTTCCAGAAACAATTTCTGTGATGTATCATTGCGGCCTGGTACGCCACACCATACCAACGTTTAGTCACATAAAGCAAATATCATTTATTTGCTAAAGATTCTGCTCTGTGATCTGGGTTCAACTGGGTGGTTCTTCTACCAGTTTTATCTGGGGTCACTCACGTGGCTAAAGTCATCTGGAGGGCCTACCGGGCCTGGTCTAAGACACCTTCACTCCCATGGTCGAGAGTCAGCTGGGGCTATTAACTGGCTTTCCAGCAGGCTAATCCAGGCTTCTTATGTGCAATAGCAACATTCTAAGAGAGCACCAGTGGAAGCCGCAAGGCCTTTTGGGTCCTGTCTGGAAGTCACACAGCATCACCTCCACCATATTCTACTATGAAATCAAGTCATGGATTCAGAGAACGGAGAAAGAATTTGTGACCATTTTTATCCTACTAGACCTTGGAAAAGGAATTATTTCTTAATAAATATATTTTGGCAGACAAAACCTCAAATCATGGGGTACAAGAGAGTCAGTAATTTTAAGCAGGTGGTTGGTAATAAATATTGAGAGCCACAGAGACTCAGGGAGTGGGGACAAGAGACCCCTCCTAAGAGGGAAGGGTCAGGTGGGAGAGAGGGAAGGGCACCTACGTGAGAAGTGGATTCATCTGTATAATAACAAAAGCAGCAGCAACAATACAATAATAACCTCTGCTAATATTTACTTAACATTGAAGATGTGTCAGAAACTATGCTAAGTGCCTTTACATGCATAGTTTCACTTAATTCTCATAACAAACCTTAAGTACTTTTTTTTTTTTTTGAGACTCAGTCTTGCTCTATCACCCAGGCTGGAGTGCAGTGGCGCAATCTCAGTGCAGTGGTGCTCACTGCAACCTCCACCTTCCAGGTTCAAGCGATTCTCCTGCCTCCTGTCCGAGCAGCTGGGATTACAGGCGCCCACTATCACAGCTGGCTAATTTTTCTATTTTTAGTAGAGACAAGGTTCCGCCATGTTGGCCAGGCTGGTCTTGAACTCCTAACCTCAGGTGATCCACCCACTTCGGCCTCCTAAAGTGCTGGGATTACAGGTGTGAGCCACCGCGCCCAGCCCAAACCTTAAGCACTTTTGTCAGCCCCACTTTACAGATGAGAGAAATGAAGCCTAAAAGGTAAGAGGTGTACCCATGAAGCCTCCAGAACCAGTAAGTGGATCTGACGTGTTCTTCCCCATGTGTACTGTGGCAAAAGCTTCTGATGGTTGGTTTATCGTGTATTTGGGCAATTCCACAAGGATGGCTATATTAGCAAAGATTGCTCTCAACGATTTGATATTTGATACAAATGAAAAATAAGTACAATCTTCCTGGGAATGTGATGTGCTTTTCCCTGGTTCTAATTCTGTCTTCCTAACAATTGAAGACACCAAATTATGATCAAAAAATCCCTCTGGAGACCAGATCTTATCACAAGCCAGCAGTTAGACCTGGGAAAGTTACGCACTCTCTTTGGATCTGTCCTGTAAAATGAAACGGCCGTGATTAGGAGATGTCCAAGACCTATCCAAGTCCTGATATGCTGTGATAGACACAAGCATATATTCGTGTAATATACATATGATATACACATATATGTGTGTGTATGTATATATCACAGCATATTACACGTGTGTGTGTGTATCTCAGCATATCAAGACTTTTTTTTTTCCGGTGGGGTCTTGCTGTCACCCAAGCTGGAGTCCTGTGACAAGATCTAAGCTCACTGTAGCACTGAAATTCTGGCTTAAGCAATCCTCCTGCCTCAGCCCCCCTAGGAGCTGGGACCACAGGTACATGTCACCACACCTGGCTATTTTTTTTTCTTTTTTGTAGAGATAGGGTCTCACTATGTCACCTGGGCTGGTCTCAAACTCTTGGACTCAAGCTATCCTCCTGCCTTGACCTCCCAAAATGCTGGGATTACAGCCATGAGCCACGCTCTGCCCTGTCATATGTTTTTTAGCATTCAAATGACTGCTTCTGTTTCTAGCCAGCAAATCCTGACTTAGCTTTGATTATAGACATTGTGGCCAGCAGCAGTTGCTTCCTTACAGGACATAGGAAGAGATCCTGATAAACAAGACTGTCAAGACCCAGAAAGCAGGAAGCTCTTGGGCATTTCAGAGCAAGGCCAGAAGTGTTAGGGTTGGATCTCACGTGTGCATGTGTGTAAGCGCAGGCACAGGTGCAATGAATGTACTGCCCTGATATATTTAAAACTGGAAGATATGCCAAAACAATGTTATCAAAACTGTGATATATTATAAATGTTTGCATTTGACATTCAGCAGATGAATACACTCACACCATGAAGTTTCGTTTATGTCATTTAGTTTTAAGTCCGATGACAGGTAAGGCCTAAGCCCATTGGTTCTCCAGCTACTTCCTGTCCACCCACACCCTCTCCATCCCACACATGGCCCCTTTGGCAGAAAGTGGGGGCTGCCATCCCTAATGCCTATTAAGGACAATCTCTCTATGCTCCTTTAGCTTGAGGGCAGGAGAACTTGATAGATTTTAATATACTAAAACCAAATCTATTGGAACCTTGTAGAATCATAAATCGAATTTGTTTAGAGTTTTAGAATACAGGGGTGTGTGAATTATTGGTTTATTCAAGCACTCATTCACTTGACAAGTATTTATTAAGCGCACAATAAAACATTAGTTCACAGCCGGGCACGGTGGCTCATGCCTGTAATCCTAGCACTTTGGGAGGCCAAGGCGGGTGGATCATGAGGTCAGGAGTTCGAGACCAGCCTGGCCAACATGGTGAAACCCTGTCTCTACTAAAAATACAAAAAATTAGCTGGGGGTCGTGGCGGGCGCCTGTAATCCCAGCTTCTTGGGAGGCTGAGGCAGGAGAATTGCTTGAACTAGGGAGGCAGAGGTTGCAGTGAGCCGAGATTGCACCACTGTACTTCAGTCTAGGCAAAAAGAGCGAAACTCCATCTCAAACAAACAAAAAAACAAATAACAAGCAAGCAAAACATTAGTACTAGACTCAAGTACTAGTAGGGTTCATCCACTTACAAGATATTTGATAATTCAGGGCCTCATCCTGAAGCGACCTGGACTGGTGTGTGACTGAAACAGTGAGCTATGCAGCAGCAGCACGATCTGCACTCTGTGACCTAGGAGAAATCACACCACCTCGCTGTGACCTCCCCTCCCTCCGGCTCTGAGAGTCTATGAGTTTTGAGGGTTGGCTTCAGTTTCTGGTTTCCAGCTTTAGGAATCTATCAGTGGGCATTCTAGTTTCCTCTGTGGGGCTGTGAGGAGCACGGCCTAGTCCAGGATTTGGAAGTCACTGATGGACTCGCAGAGGAACTGCCTGGTCCAGTGAGCACTTGGGATGTCTGGTTGGTCCTCACTTGCTTTTGTGGCTGGCACAGTTCGGCTGCAAGGCAGGGCTGAGCTGGGGCATGCGGCAGTGGTCAGCTTCTGCTGCCTTCAGATGCTGAGTGCTGTGGAGGTTTCTGGAGGGGAAGATCTGGGGTGAATCAAGGCCATACAATTGCCGTGTTGAGTCTCCTGCTTTTCTTTTAAAAAATTTTAAAATTATTTTTGACAAACTGTAGTTTTATGTATTTATGGGACACAAAGTGATGAGATGATTTTGAATACAATGTGAAATGATTAAATCTAGCTAATTACCATCCATCACCTCAAATATCTGGCACTTTTTGTGATGAGAACGTTTGAGATGAACTCTTTTAGTGATACTGAAATGTACGGTGCTCAGTTATTAAGTATATTCACCACACTATGCAATCAATCTAAAAAAGTGGAACTTATTCCTCCTAGCTGCCTGAGACTGTGGCCACCATTCTACTCTTGCCTCCACGAGTTTTCGGTTCCACGAGTCCTCATGCCTGCTCTCCCGTTTCAACTCCAACAGGAGAGACGCTTTTCTCTGCTTGGCAGCTTGTATCTGTCATCTGTCTACGCATTTATCTACCAAGTTCTTTCTTTTTTGCTTTTCTTGAGACGGGAGCTCACTCTGTCATCCAGGTTGCAGTGCAGTGGTGTAATCATAGCTCACTCACTTCAGCCTCTAAGTCATGGCTTTACGTGATTTTTGTTCCTCAGCCTCCCTAGCAGCTGAGACTACAGTCCTGTGCCACTATCCCTGGTCAATTTAAAAATTTTTATTTTTGTAGAGACAACAGTCTCCCTATGTTGCTCAGGTGGGTCTCGAACTCCTGGCTGCAAGTGATCCTCCTGCCTTGGCCTCCAAAGTGCTGGTAATGGCAGTGGTGGGTGGGCCGTCTAGAGCTGCTACTGCCATCATGGCTGAAGCGGGGGCAGGGGCAGGGCAGGGGACCGTGGCAGCAAAAGTGGCTGCAGGAGCAGCAGTGGCGGCGGTGGGACCCCTGTTCCCCATGTCCCCAGTGCCCTGCATCCCCAAGGCAGCCGATTGCCCCACTCCCACCCTCGCATGGCCAGGCAGGACCTGTTCCCAGGCAGGACCTCACTCCCTGCTGCATCGTGGGAGCTCGCGAACACCCAGCCAAAGGTGTAGAAAAAGACTTGAGTAGATTAAAAGTCTGTAATCTATAAAGACTGAGAATAAGACATAATCTTGGGGGCCAGCGACCACGGTTTTCGTTTTTCCTTTAAAAAGGGTCCAAATTCAAGGCATGGTGACTCGGCAGGAAAAGTATCCGCTTCACAGAAAGGTAGGAGATGGGACATGAGCACGTTGGTGAAGCCTCTGTATCTCTTGGGACTTCCTTTCCTTCTTCCATAAATTGTGAAAGACCATCAGGAGGGCCTCACCTGGGAGCGTGTTAGAAATGCAGGATCTCAGGCCACACCCTGGACCTACCGACTCAGATTCTGCTTTGTAACAAGACCCCACGCGATTCTGTACACTTTGGGTGTGAGGAGCACTGGCCTAGAGATTTCTCAGGCACTTTCCAATGCAAATTTCCTGTCATCCTAAAACCCCACGGGTTGGAGCGCCCCACTGGCCGGAAGGTGAAAACACATTTTGGGAGCGCTATCTCTGGGAGTGACAAGAGTGCTTCCCCCAGACCACCAGGGCTTCCCCGAGCTTCTCTACCCAAGGGCTGCTATTTCAGGAGCTCTCCTGCTGAGTCACCAGAGGAAAGCAGCCGGGGAGGAAGCAGCCGTATCCTGTGCGCTCGGTTGGACCAGTGAGGGCAGGTGACTCTGGGGGCCTCTCCCTCGACGGTGACGCCATGCAAAGGTGGAGAGCCATTCATGAAACCCTGTGATTGTGTCTGTTAGGCAGGAGAGAACTTATATTTTTCCTATTCCTATATCCCTGGTTTCTGGAAGTTTCCCGATAGTGAGAAATTAGAGGGGATTAATTTATCTTTTCTCTACTCCATCTGAGTGAGCCCTGGAGTGAATACAGAGCCTTAACCATGGAAAGGTGAGACGGGGAGAGGCCCCCGCCGCAGGAGTCAGTAGATGAGGATTCTCATCCTGCCACCCACGGTGTGATTTTAGGTAAGTCCTGGGACCCTCTGGGTTCAGTTTCCACACCGGTAAAATGCTTCAACCATCTCCAGGCCCTGCCCCTACACACAGTGGATGTTGGAATGCAGCAAACCTTTTACTTATTCATCTGTTGTAATTTAATGTTTTATATAGAAATATATCACGATTCAAAACGCAGATGTTCTAAAAGCTGTAACTTGAGAATTGCTCTTACCCGTTTCTTTCTCACTGCTGTTCTCTTACAGGTAATGACTTTTATCGGTCTCTCCCATTTCCCCTCATTGAAGCACAAGCAAATACAAACACGTGTTCTTGTTTCCCACACTTTTGTACACAAAAGTGGCTTCCTATGTGCGGCATTCTGTATCTTTTCTTGCTAGCTTGAAGCTGTATACTGAAGATGGCTCCATGTTGGTACCATTGGAATTCATTACTCCATTCCCTTTTTTTTTGAGACGGAGTCTCGCTCTGTCGCCCAGGCTGGAGGGCAGTGGCTGGATCTCGGCTCACTGCAAGCTCCGCCTCCCAGGTTCACGCCATTCTCCTGCCTCAGCCTCCCGAGTAGCTGGGACTACAGGTGCCCACCACCTCGCCTGGCTAGTTTTTTTTTGTATTTTTTTAGTAGAGATGGGGTTTCACCATGTTAGCCAGGATGGTCTCGATCTCCTGACCTCATGATCCACTGGTTTCGGCCTCCCAAAGTGCTGGGATTACAGGCTTGAGCCACTGCCCCCGGCCCGTTACTCCTTTTTCTGTCACATTGAGCTTATTTAGCTAGTTTAACATGCTTGTTTATCTAGTCCCCTATTGATGGTTACTTGAGTCCAGTGGAGCTAAATTCTATGTGCTATATTCACTTACCAATGGCTGGAGGAGGGCAATGCCCACTATAAGAGAGGCACTATCTCTCGCTCTTTCTCTTTCTTTCTTTTTTTTTTTTTTGAGACAGGGTCCCGCTCTATCACCAGGCTGGAGTGCAGTGGTGCAATCTTAGCTCACTGCAACCTCCACCTCCCAGGTTCAAGTGATTCTCCTGCCTCAGCCTCCCGAGGAGTTTGGATTACAGTCATGTGCCACCACACTCGGCTAATTCTTTTATATTTTTGGTAGAGACAGGGTTTCACCATATTGGCCAGGTTGGTCTTGAACTCCTGACCTCAAGTGATCCTCCTGCCTCAGCCTCCCAAAGTACTTGGATTACAGGCGTTAGGCACTGCGCCAGGCTGAGGCACTATCTCTTCAATTCTCACAACAACCCTGCAAGGTAGATATTTGTTATGAACTGCATGTATCCCCCTAAAATTCACACATTGAAGCCCAAACCCCCAGTGCGATGGTATTTGGACATGGGGCCTTTCAGAGACAATCAGGGTTAGATGAGGCATACAGGTAGAGTTCTCATGATGAGATTTAGTGGTCTTATAAGAATGGATACTGGAGAGTTTGCTCTCTCTCTTCCTGCTTCCCAGTCCCCCAATATTTGGGGGGCACAGCAAGAATATGACCACCTACAAGCCACAAAGAGGGCCCTCGCCAAAACCCAACTATGCTGGCAGCCCTGATCTCAGATTTCTGACCATCAGAACCCTGAGAACCTGCCAGCACCTTGACCTTGCACTTCCCAGCCTCCAGCACAGTGAGCAATCACTTTCTGTTGTTTATAAGCCACCCAGTCCACGGTAATTTGTTATAGCAGCCCAATGTGCTGAAACACTGGCTGAGTGCCCACAGTTGCAGTAAGGAGGGTGAGGCAGCATGGTGGGTAGAAGGGAGGGCCAGAGTGTAGTACCCACCAAGTGTTCTGCAGCTCCCGCATCATAGGCAGGACGTGCTGAAGTGCCCGCCTGACCGATGGAGGAACCCAGAAAGTAGCCAGTTGGAGGGCTGGCACACACAGTGATGGCAGGGTGACCCTGCATCCCAAGGTATCACAGGGCTGCATCATGGACAGCCTGGGCTAGGAGCCACATGGAGGGTATGGTAGCATGACGAATGCCAGTGTCTTAGTCTTTTGTGCTCTAAAACAGACTACCTGAGACTGGGTAATTTATAAAAAACAGAACATTACTTCTTCATTCTTCTGGAGGCTAGAAAGTCCCAAATCAAGGCGGTGACATCTGGTGAGAGCCTTCTTGCGTGTCCTCATATGGGAGAAGGTGAAAGGGGAAGGGAGAGTGAAACCACTCCCATAAGCCCTTTTTAGAGCCACATTAATCCATCCATGAGGGCGAAGCCATCGTGACACAAACACCTCCCAAAAGGCTGTAGCTTCTCACATTGTTGCATTGGGGATTAAATTTCCCACACAGGAACTTAAAGGGACACGTTCAGACCATAGCAACTGGTGACAAGTCTGGCATTGCCCCGGAGCGTGGCAAAAGAGGGCAGTGGAAGAGTTGAGCTGGAGCAGGACGCAGGAGAACACCCGGGGACCATGAGCGGGACGCAGGAGAACACCCGGGGACCATGAGCGGGCAGTGTTCACACCACGGAGGGCAGGCCACAGCGAAAGCTATGACTTGGGGTGGAGGCAGAGGTGCCAGGGGCAGCAAGTGATACAGGAAAGCCCAGCAGTGGCAAAGGAGACCCCACCCAGATCCCGGGAAGACTGAGGGGTAATGAGACAAGCCATTGGGGAACAAGGTGTCCATTCTGGGAGCCCTGATAAGAGCAAACTTCCTGGGAGCTCAGTTAATAGGGCTGAGAACTTAGGTGTAAGAAACAAGGCAAGATTCAGCTACTAAACTCAGGGCCTGATTTTGTTGTTGTTGTTGTTGTTTGTTTGTCTCCCAGGCTGCAGTGCAGCAGCGCAATCTCAGCCCACTGCTACCTCTACCTCCCTGGTTCAAACGATTCTCCTGCCTCAGCCACCCGGGTAGCTGGGATTACAGGCATGTGCCACCACACCTGGCTATTTTTTGTAGTTTAGTAGACATGGGGTTTTGCCATGTTGGCCAGGCTCGTCTTGAACTGCTGACCTCAGGTGATCTGTCTGCCTTGGCCTCCCAAAGTGCTGGGATTACAGGTGTGAGCCACTGTGCCCAAGGGCCTGGGTTTTGAATGAAGTCCCCCAGGCTGAGATCAAGACTATAAACACAGAGACTGCAAGTGGGGGTCATGGATAGCTGTGGCTGCAGGGGGCTGAGGAACATGTGGGTGGGCAGTGAGGCCAAGAAGGCCTGCTTTGTCCTCCCCTGTCCCATGGCTGTGGGTAGTTGGGGACTCCTGGCCACAGGGAGTCAAGCTGTAGCCTTGACTAAGTGGCCTGGTGGAGGGCTCCAGTATCGGTTTTGGGAAGGGGCACGTAGCAATGCACTGAAGTGGGCTGGACAGTCCAGGTGATGACCACACAGGTCGAGTCCATCCTCTAAATCTGCAGGTTCCACATCCTCAGATTGAACTGACTGCACATAAAAAATATTTGGGGAAAAAAAAATAACAATACAATAAAATTAATACAAACAAAAAATATGGTATAACAATTATTTGCATAGCATTTATGTTGTGAAGTATTAGAAGTACTCTAGAGATGATTTAAAGTATACAGGAGAGCACTTTGGGAGGCCAAGGTAGGAGGATCACTTGAGGCCAGGAGTTCAAGACAAGCCTGGGCAACATAGCAAGATCCCGTCTCCACAAAAAGTACAAAAATTAGGCCAGCCTGGTGCTGCGGGCCTGTCGTCCCAGCTACTCAGAAGGCAGAGGTGGAAGGATTGCCTGAGCTCAGGAGATTGGGGCTCCAGAGATCTATGATCACACCACTGTACTCCAGCCTGGGGGATAGAGTGAAATCCTTCTCTAAAAAATAAAAACAATAAATAAGTAAATAAATAAATTAAATAAGTAAATAAAGTATACGGGAGATGTGCATAGGATATATGTAAAGACTATGTGGTTTCATAAGCATCTTGAACATCCATAGTTTGGTATCTGCATGGAGTCCTGGAACCAATCCGCCTGTATGTTCCCTGCAGCCGTGCTGTACAGCGTGGGCAGCCTCCATAATCTCCCCTGCGATGCTACAGAGCATCCCCTCAGCTCCCCAGGGTCGGAGAGGCTCTTCTCTACACCTCAGGGTCTCCCTGTGGCTGGCTGAGGAACCAGCCACTTCTTAGCAGACTGACAAGGGCTTGTCCTGCAGGCAAAGAAGCCTATTACTTCTCTCTGCAGCTGCCCAGAGAGGCACACCCAGCTGGACACATGCTTCTCTGCTTAGTCACCAGTGGCCATACCCTAGCCTGGCACAGCTGGAGCCTCCAGGAGCCCAAACAGGGAAAACTCATCTGCAGACCGCACCAGCTTCACAGGCAGTAACTCGGGAGCTAAGGACTTGGCAAAAACAGGCACCGTAGTGAGTAACTGCAGCAAGCATGTGTGCACACACACTCATGTACTCACATGCACATGTGCACACCCAGGCCCACTCATGAAGCCATTCTGGTCAGCCCTAGATAGTATCGTGCTGAACAGACGCTGCCCCCTGCCCTGTCTGCTGAGCTCTTCCTCCTGCCAGAGCCCACTAGGCTGGCCTCCTCCATGCGTTGCCAATCCTACAGCAGGTTCACTTGCTTTTTCATGACTCTACTAAATTGTTTGTCATTTGGAGTTGTATTTTGACTTTGAAGCCGTAATATGCAAGCAATACATTCTCTAAACACTATGAAAATGTGTTTGTATGTGTCTTGGTTCTCGTGTCTCTGCTCGTAGACAAACTCTTCTGACTCACAGACTCGAAGCTGAAAGGGCTCCAAGAGTGATGTCCAACCCTTCTTTACCATAAAGAAGACTGGGTCCCCGCTGTGTGGAAGGATGGCCTCTTCTATCCACTCCTTTGAAAATAATGAATCATACTTTCGAACACAGGAGACGTTACTATAATCCGACCCAGCGACTGGGTTCTGACCCTTCACTCATTTCTGTACAACTCCCTCAACCTTTTGGGAATTCCTGGCTCAGGCTGCCCCCTCCCACTTGCTACTGGACATGTTTGTAATCAACTTTCATCCACCTTCGCCCTCCCCACCCACCTGGGATCCTGCCATCGGCTTCCATCTCGAAGCTTTCATTCATTCTACTCATGACTCCTAAGGAGATGCTGCGGCTTCCAGACTTTCTTATTATCGTAAAAAAAGGGACTAATTCTTACCTCATCATTTTGGCAAACTTTAGGGATAATTTTGTGGTACTTTCTTCCATTAAGATCTGCTCTTGCAAAGATGTATCTGTGTGAGCGATGGCTCATGCCTGTAATCCCAGCACTTTGGGAGGCCGAGGTGGGTGGATCACCTGAGGTCAGGAGTTTGAGACCAGCCTGGCCAACATGGTGAAATCCCATTGCTACTAAAAAAATACAAAAATTAGCTGGGCGTGGTGGCATGCACCTATAGTCCCAGCTACTCAGGAGGCTAAGGCAGGAGAATTGCTTGAACCCAGTGAGCCAAGATCATGCCACTGCATTCCAGCCTGGGCGTCAAAGCAAGTCTCCGTCTAAAAAAAAAAAAAAGTTCAAGTACTTTCTAATGGAAGTGTGTCCAGGCTGTGGGGTGGGGGAGACACAGGGGAGGCGGTGTGAGAGGAGGTGGCGGCTGTGGTAGGAGCTGGAGGGCAGAAGGAAGGCTCTTCTTGCCAAGGTACTTCAAAACCCAAAACACCACTATTAAAATATGGATATGAAGGCCTAGGCTTGACTTTGCTTCAAAGTTTTTTAGGAAGTAATTGTTCGAAATTCAAAAGCATTTTCTGTAGAAACAGTATCACAAATGGAAGATTAACTTTTCAAATGAATCCACAAAAATGTATTTAATCTTTTTACTATTTAATTGCTAGTTGCGTCAAGTAGCACTTTAATTTACATCTGCCTCAGTTTCCTCATCTGAAAAGTGGGGACACTGATATAGCCTGTCTCAGGGTTATTGGGAGGATGACATGGATTTATGTGTGTAAAGTTCTTTTCTTTTCTTTCTTTTTTTTTTTTTGAGACAGAGTCTTGCTCTGTTGCCCAGGCTGGAGTGCAGGGCGAGATCTTGGCTCACTGCAATTTCTGTGGCCTGGGTTTAAGCAATTCTGCCTCAGCCTCCTGAGTAGCTGGGATTATAGGCACCTGCCACCATGCCCAGCTATTTTTTGCATTTTTAGTAGAGACGGGGTTTCAGCATGTTGGCCAGGCTGGTCTCGAACTCCTGACCTCAGGTGATCTGCCCACCTCGGCCTCCCAAAGTGCTGGGATTACAGGCGTGAGCCACCGCGCCCGGCCGTGTGTAAAGTTCTTAGAACAGTGGTAGGCCCATAATTAGGGTTACATTTATTGTTATTATTACTTGTAGCAAAACTCTAATACGCTTCAGCCCCTGTTTTTAGAGCCCTGCTGAGTCTAAGGGGGACTCAGAAGCCCCAGTGGGGTGGGACTCCCTTGGGAGGGTGAGATTCCAAGGAAGCCACTGAGGCAGAGACTGCAGCCCAGAGGACACGAGATTGAACCGACCGCTCCTGCCTGGGCCGTGGTCAGCTGCGTCCCCAGAGCGGAGTCTTCCTGACTCTGGGGGAGGTTAGTGTTTGGGTCAGACACTTTAGACATGACAGAATGGAAGGGGGCGGGTGTCCTGAGACCTGGCATCGGCTGGCGTGAGCAACGGGGGCCCAAGGAGCAAGTGGGGGCTGCTGGACAGGCTGTGAGAGGCAGGGCTGTCCCCTGCGTGCCTTCCTAGGGATTGTCCCAGCCCTGCTTTGAAACACCCAGCGCGTAAAGGCCTCGCCTGACACGGTGGGAAAGTTCTTTATCTCTGCTGTGTTGGACTTTGCTGCCGACAGATTTACCCAAGGCCGACTAAGAATTACTGAGAACAAAGTCAAAGGCTTCCGAGTTCCCCAGGTCTCTCTTAGGGCCCTTGTCTTGTCTTTTCACCGCCTTTTGAGTTAAAGAACATAAAGGTGCTGGGCAGGAAGAAAGGAGACCACCACCTTGGCTGCGGCGGTGGCTGTGGAGCCTCCTGAGCCCCTGTCTGCACCCTGGTCCTGGCTTCACAAACAGCCCTTCTTACTGCTACAGATCGTCTTCCTTCAGGCACTGTCTGGTCCTTCTGCTCAGACTTCCCATTTTCAGCCTGTGTCCTCTTCACTATTCTCTTAGGAGGTTGACAGAGGTGGACGCTGTCTAATTATGTGTATGTTTATGTGTGATCTGAGTAATACTTTGTCCTCTTCATACACACGCATGCTTCTGCTCTGTCATCTGCACATGTAGCAATTCATGCTTGTAAGCACCACTTCCGTGACGTCCTGGAAAGGGAGCTGCAGTCATTTCCGTTCTGAGTAGTAAAGGGCGAAGCCTCTGAGGTAAGGATTTTCCTCAAAATTCCTCCCCCAATACACAAAATGGATTTATTGAGCTCCTACTGTGTGTCAGTCCCCACTCTAAGAGCTGGTGATACTGCCGTGAACAAACAGAAGCAGCCCCCAGTTTCACGGAACACGGCATTTTTTCTAATAAAGTGGCATTTCCTAATTATACAACACGATGTTGGACATTTTCTACACATCTGCTCCTAGCACTGTTAGTGTCTCTGTTTGCTGCAGGGGTTCACAGAAATCAGTGATTAAGATTCAATATTTAGGCCGGTGCGGTGGCTCAGGCCTGTAATCCCAGTACTTTGGGAGGCCAAGGCGGGTAGATCACTTGAGGTTAGGAGTTCAAGACCAGCGTGGCCAACATGGTGAGACCCTGTCTCTACCAAAAAATATAAAAAATTAGCTGGCTGTGGTGGCGCGCTCCTATAATCTCAGCTACTCGGGAGGTTGAGGCAGGAGAATTGCTTGAACCTGGGAGGCGGAGGCTACAGTGAGCTGAGATCACGCCATTGCACTCCAGCCTTGGGCGACAGAGTGAGACTCCATCTCCAAAAAAAAAAAAAAAAAAAAAAGATTTTAACACAGATTCAATATTTAAAATAGAGGCTTCTCATTTCCTGTTACATCTAGCTTTCATGCATGCCCCAAGTAAAACTGCCTTGCATTTGAGCAACCATTTATCATCACTGTAATGATTCAGATGTCTAACTTGGGGTAAGGCCAGAATAAAATTAAATGGGAGATCTGTTATAGATTGAACTACGTCCCCCTACAAGATATGTTGAAGTGCTAACCAACGTGGGATGTTTGAGTTAACATCAGTTTCTCAATTGCAGTGCCACCAGCGCTTTAGACTACATGCTTCCACGTTGTGAGTGCTGTCCTGGACATAACAGGATGGTGAGCATGTCCTTGGCCTCTACCCACTAGAGCTAGTAGCACCACGACCACTCCCAATCAATCCTGGCAACCAAAAATGTCTTCAGATATTGCTAAATACCCCTAAGGGGAAAATTGCCCCCAGCTGAGAATGAATGATTTTTACAGTTCATCAAGAGGCTAGCTGGGTGCGGTGGCTCACGCCTGTAATCTCAGCATTTTGGGAGGCCGAGCCAGGTAGATCACAAGGTCAAGAGATCGAGACCATCCTGGCTAACATGGTGAAACCTCGTCTCTACTAAAAATACAAAAATTAGCTGGGTGTGGTGGCGTGTACCTGTAATCCCTGTTACTTGGGAGGCTGAGGCAGGAGAATCACTTGAACCTGGGAGGCAGAGGTTGAAGTGAGCTGAGATCGTGCCACTGCACTCCAGCCTGGTGACAGAGCAAGACTCTGTCTAAAAAAAAAAAAAAAAAAAAAAAGAAAGAAAAAAAAAAGAAAAACATAGAGGCTGACATTTAATGTGTGTTTTATGATAATATTTCTTGGCTATGAACAGTAATCGTGAGAAGCTGGCTTAGCTGAGAAAAAGTAAAGTCATTATTGTGGGCTGGATGGTGTCCCCCTAAAAAGGTTGGTTGAAGTCCTAGCCCCTAGCCCCTGTGAATACAGCCTTCTTTAGAAATGAAGCTTTTGACCATGTTATCAAGTTGAGGTCACACTAGAGTCGTGCGGGCCCTTAATCTGATGTGACCGATGGATGTCCTTACACAAAGGGAAGAGACAGAGGTAGACACGTCCAGAGGGAAGGCAGCCTGTGAAGACGGAGGCAGAGACTGCAGCAAGGAAGCTGCAAGCTGAGTGCCTGGGACTGGCAGCAGTCCTGGGCGCTGGGAGACACCCGTGGTGCAGACCCTTCCCCAGAGCCTGCAGAGGACATTCAGCCCTGCCAGCACCCTGAGTTTAGACTTCTCACAGCCAGAAATACCAGATGAGAAATTTCTGTTGTTTTAAGGCACCCAAGTTGGTGGTAACGTGTTACAGCAGCCACGGGAAATGAATCTAAGTATCCGGGAAGAAGCAGCCCTGCCCTGAAACAGCTCACCTGGGGGCTGACACGCAGGAGTTTAAAACTCCCAGGGGCTGGGCGCGGTGGTTCACCCCTGTAATCCCAGCACTTTAGGAGGCGAGGCAGGTGAATCACGAGGTCAGGAATTCAAGACCAGCCTGGCCAAAGTGGCGAAACCCTGTCTCTACTAAAAATACAAAAATTAGCCAGGCATGGTGGCCCGCACCTGTAGTCCCCAGGAGGCTGAGGCAGGAGAATTGCTTGAACCCGGGAGGCAGAGGTTGCAGTGAGCTGAGAAAGTTCCATTGCGCTCCAGTCTGAGTGACAAGAGCAAGACTCCGTCACACACACACACACAAAAACTCCCAGGTTACTCATCCCAGGTGGTGGTGGCACAAGCCCGGTGAGGCCCAGTGATTCGCAGGTAAGATGAGCAGTTCCTGCACAGATGGGTTCTGTACCCTGTGCTGAGTCATAATGAGGGTGTGCCAGTGAATACAGAAGATTCTGCACCCCTTTCCCGTCACGTGAGGACAAGTGCTATGGTCGTTATGTAAATTAGTAATTCATACACAGTACACATTCCTATATAAAATACACATGGACTCCTATACAATAGACATGGACACACCTATCCAAGATGAAAGCGCAGCAATCTAATACTGACATATTAGCAAAGGGGCTACAGACCACCATCAAAAATTGACTGTAGGAGACCAGACTAGGCTGCCCTAAAATATGTCTTTTTGGCGTAAGAATTATTTTGAGAAACAGCTGACACAGGAGAAGCTCTGAAAACAGAGAAGTTACCCTTTTGTAGGGGAAATGTACACCTGTAATGGAAATCCCTATCTGTAAGGGTGCTCCCCTCTCAGCACCAGGAGGAGAAATGGCTGTAAATTATCAAGAGACTCTCATCAGTGGAGAAGGCACGGGTTTAAATTTGTATGGCAAACCTTACCCTGTTTCCTGTGCTTTTCCCGGTCCATCCTCACAACTTCCTCTTACACCCTGCCTTCTTTGTTTCAGGTGAAGATGGTATTTCAGCCTGAACTCTAAGCCACCTCTTTGAGAGTTACTCACATCTCTGGGTATCTCCCTGTGCTTATGAGACAAACATGTTAGTAAGCGTCTGCTTGTTTTTCTCTTGTTAATCTGTCTTTTGTTACAGGAGTCCATCCCAGCTAAGACTCAGGAGGGCAGAGAAAATTATTTTTTTCCTCCCTTACAGAGCAAACGTATGGGATTTCTCTGTCTACATGAGAACTGTTTTTCAAAGAGGTCGTCGTCTTGTGAGGCTGTGGACCTAGTTTGCTGATTTTTCAGAGCAACCCTGAAGATGCCTCCTTCTGAAATTGCCTTTAGAAGCAGTTTGTGAAACCTTCAAGAAACTTGGACATATTCCTCACATAACATTCCACAGCTCGCCCAGCTCCTGCATTCCTGAGACGCGACTTCACGAGTTGCAATGACTTAAAAATAGAATCTCCCAAGAGGGATGATATGACACTCACATGTGCCAAGACATGTGTGTCTTAGTCACTAAAAGGGCCAGGCACAGTGGCTCAGGCCTATAATCCTAGCATTTCGGGAGGCTGAGGCGGGCAGATCACTTGAGGCCAGGAGTTCGAGACCAATGTGGGCAACGTGGCAAAACCCCCATTACTACTAAAAATACAAAAATCAGCCAAGCACAGTGCTGCACACCTGTAATCCCAGCTACAAGGGAGGCTGAGGTATGAGAATCGCTTGAGCCTGGGAAGCGGAGGTTGAAGTGAGCCAAGATCATGTCACTGCACTCCAGCCTGGGTGACACAGCAAGACTCTGTCTCAAAAAAGAAAGTGTCCTAAAAGTGTCACACCTTTTCACCAAATACACCAACTAGGGAACATTATGGGTCTATGCACGATACCCTAATCTTATGGATACTGATGCAGCAGAGGATTATTTGTATCAGGAAAAAATGGAAATGATGAATTCCCTTAAAATGGGGACTGGTTAAGTAACTTTTGGTATATTCACATGGTGGGGTACTCCTAAGACACTAAAACTTAAGTTTTTAAAAAAGATTATAAAACATGGACAGCATAATCCCAATTAGATTATAGCAAATACTGAAAGGATAGACCGCAACATTGTGGGGTAGGGGGGAATTCTAATGTTCCTCTTTTGGGCTTTTTGTATTTTTATTTCATTTTCTTTTTTTTTTTCAATGGATACATATTCTTTTGTAAATAAAAAATAGGTTTATTGAGATACATAAAAATTTACCCTATTTTAAAGGTGCAGTTCTATAGATTTGGCAAATGTATTGTGATGTCACCACCATCACAACCAACATATAGAATGTTCTGTTGACCTAAAGAAAGAAATTGAGGCAAAATTAATACAGAATTTATCTGGGCCAAGGTTGAGGACTACAGCCCCAGACACATTAAGAAGGGCTCCAGAGAACACAGGAGAGGCTTGAGTTTCGTTATTGCTTTTGTTTTTTAAAAAAGGACAGGCTGGGCGTGGTGGCTCATGCCTGTAATGCCAGCACTTTGGGAGGCCAAGGCGGGCGGATCACGAGGTCAGGAGATTGAGACCATCCTGGTTAACACGGTGAAATCCCATCTCTACAAAAAATACAAAAAATTAGCTGGGCGTGGTGGTGGGCGCCTGTAGTCCCAGTTACTCAGGAGGCTGAGGCAGGAGAATCGCTTGAACCCAGGAGGTGGAGGTTGCAGTCGGCCAAGATCACGCCACTGCACTCCAGCCTGGGTGACAGAGAGAGACTCCGGTCTCAAAAGAAAAAGGACGAATCAGGAGAGGGGCCAATTACCAAAGCTGTTTGTTAGGAATTCTCATTGGTTTACAGAAATAACACTGATTAGTGATTGGCTATGCATTGTTGCACTATAGGGCATGTCCAGCATACGGGGGTGCTGTCACATTTCAATGTCTTTCTGGACCCGACCATTTAAAGGGGCTCACGTTCCTCAGAGGAATGGTTTCTTTCTCAGTTTCTATCACCCCGCCAGAAGTCCCCTGTGCCCCTTTATAGTTATTCCACTACTACGCCTTGCCAGGCCCTGGCAACCACTGCTCTGTATTTTCTGTTACTAGCACTTTGCCTTTTCTAGAACGGCATATAAATGGAGTTGCACAGCACATAATCTTTTGAGTGGGCTTTTGATCTCTTAGCCTGTTTTTAAGATCTGTCCATTGACTTCCAGACTTCCTATGATATGGTCAAACAGCAGTAATGCTTAACTGGGTGAACCCTGTCAGTTGGGGTTTCCATTCCTTGCAGTCGGTAGTAGTCTGAGCTGATACAATACAGACATTGCCTTTGAAATTCTACTCATTCCTCAAGACCCTCCTTAACACCACTTCCTCCAAGGAGCCTCTTAGAATAGTTCTGCCCCAAGCAATTATGACTCCTTCTCTTTGGATCCTTGTGGCATAGTAGGGCATTCATATTCTCCTTTGTAATATAGTTCATTGTGTACTGGCTTAATCTGTCCCAATATTTCCAACCAATTACATGTCAATTAGGCTGCTTAAGGCCAGCAGCTGTCGTATTCCTGCCGGTGCCTCACTGCATAGTACACAATTAGCGCTGGACTGATTCCTATCTCCACCACTTTCCCAGCGTGTTGCCCTCTCTGCCCTGGTCATTCTGGCCTCCTCACTGTCCTGCACATGGGCTGGGCTCACTCTCACCCCTCTGACCTCCAGGATACTACAGGCCAGTGTTTGCAGGCCTCACCAACAGCATCGTTTATAACGGGAAGGAATGCTAGGTGTCTGAGCCTGTGGAGGTTCCATGCCTGGCACACTGCAGGGCTGGCAGGCTCCAAACATACTTCTCAGGAGAGGCAGCCAAGAACCCTTGCGTGAATTCTAATCTCTGCCCACGGCCTCTCCAGGCTTTGATTTTGGCCTCTCAAAAACTGACCTCTTTGAGAAAACCAACAATTCAATTCTGCAGCGTGTAGCTAAACATATCAAAGGGGGTACTAAGTTGTTACTCCCAGTAAAGAATCTTGTTATTTTGCTGCAGGACCTCTCAGAACTTTTAGAATGGTCCTGTGGTTTGTGGGTCTCTAGCAGTTGATACAGTGTCTAGCAGTTCCCATATGTATTTAACTGCAGACTCTGCCCCATTAAAAAAAACTTTTATCTTGAAATTAATTACAGACTCAGGGGAAGATGCAAAAATAGTGCAGAGAGGTCCTAGGTGTGCTCCTGGCTTCTGTATTTTGTTGTAGCCACGTGTAGGAGGCTCAGACTTTCAGAAGCTGCCTTCAAAATGTATGCGCTACTTTTTTCTTTTCTTTTCTTTTCTTTTTTGAGACGGAGGCTCGCTCTGTCACCCAGGCTGGAGTGCAGGGGTGCGATCTCGGCTCCCTGCAACCTCTGTCTCCCAGGTTCAAGCGATTCTCCTGCCTCAGCCTCCCGAGTAGCTGGGACTACAGGCATGTGCCACCACGCCTGGCTAATTTTTTGTATTTTTAGTAGAGATGGGGTTTCGCCGTGTTAGCCAGGATGGTCTCGATCTCCTGACCTCGTGATCCGCCCGCCTCGGCCTCCCAAAGTGTTGGGATTACAGGCGTGAGCCACCGCCCCCGGCCCTATGCAATACTTTTTACTAAGCTCTCCCGCTTTAACAAAGACAAAGAGAGTCCATTTCTTCCACAGATCTGAGAGGTCTTCACGTTTAGGGATGGAGTGCATTCATTTGGGAGCAGCACACACAAAATGTGGCTTTCACGTGTAGCTTCTATATTTCAAGGGCCAGACCCAGAATATACATTTTAAAACTTGTCAGCAGCAGCCACAGGCAAATTAAAGCCCAACAAAAATACTCTATTTCAGAGTAGAGTGCATGTTAAACAGCTTGTTCCTCCCAGATATCTTGTGATTGACACCGGCAATCAGAAACAGGTAAGCAAGCCCTAATTACAGAGATACCAAGAAGTGAGAGGTCAGAAAGGAGAGAGAAAAACCAGCTGAACATGGCATTCTGCTCTCTAATGCTGCCCTAAGATTGCCACTTGCTCGAAGAGTAATTTGTACCCAAGGAGGGCTAAAACGATGGCACTCCTGAACTCTGACTTGGGGAGTTTAAGTTTATCACAGATATTCTGGCTTTTAAATTGTGTTTCTTTTTCTTCTTCCTCTCCAGCCGTGGCCTCCTTCTCTCCCCCAAATAGATACCAATTGCATCAGCCACGGCCTTGCTCCCCAAATCTGCCATACCCTGCCTGGCCTTTGCATGAGCAGTACCTGCTGCTGGGCACGCCCTTCCGCCTCTGTCTCAGAAACCCTCTCCAGTGCCCCCGGTTGGAAATGGCCGCTCCCTCTCCTGGGCTTTCTTGGCCACATTCTTATTCGTAAGGATTGTTCTGCAAGGGCCAGAAACTTCAAACTAATTTATGCAAATATGGGCAATTCATGGGTCTCAAAACCAAACTGTGGGAAGAGCAGCAATGCCAGGAGACAGGGATCAAACTTCATTCACCATGGAGCCCAGGGGCAGGACGGAGGCATCAGAGTGGGGCCCGGGGGTGGGAAAGCGCTCTGTGTTTGGCAGCGGCTTCCATTCAAATCACTTAGTGGGGGCAGGGCCAGGGAGGCAGGAGGAGACTCTTGGTGCTATTGGCAGGAGCATTGGGAAGACATGATGGGAAGATAGAGCACTAGCTGTCAGGATGGTTCCGCCTCTACTAAAAAGGGATTACATTTGACTTCTTGGTACACCTATGGAAGCTCCGTCCTCTCACACTGGTTTGTGAGCTCATTAAAGGGCAGTGGTTGGTCTTGTTGGTATTTCTGCCACCCCAGGGCAGGGCATGGGCACAGCAGTGCCTACACCCAGAGGGCCTCAGTCATGTTTGTTGGGTCAAATAGTCATTAATAAGGTTGTTTGGCACTGATGAGCTTCCTGTGGCATAATTCATGAAGTGTGTGACATTTAGGACCTCTGGGTGGGTTAACAGTTAACAAATCCTCAAGGTCACCTTTCCCCTAGCAGACTGACTCACCTGCCTTTAGCCTAACCCATCGTTATTTCTCTAATCAAGATAAAGAAATAAAGCAAAGATTTACTGTCAAGTAACCTAGCTACTGCTTTGTTAAATTTTTATCTATGAAAGATTAATTATCCGATAGTGCCTTATTTTGGATTAGTACAGTCATGAAAATGATGATGAAAAACACAATTACAGGTTTTAATTTACCGAGTTCAATATTGCTCTATTTTCTTTAAGTGGCTGGCCTCACCTTGATTGCTATGGTAGCATTAGATAAAGCAGTTGACAATATTCCAATAAACTGTTACTTTTAAAAAGAGAGGTGTTCATTTTAGACTTACTGTCCCAAGACCTCTGAGAAAAAAATTCACATTAAATAAAGGGATTTTTTGAGAAGCATATAAATAGTTTGCTCTGTTAGGAAGCAGGAAATGCTGGGCGTGCTGTGTACCCAGGGTTCACGGGGTGGGAAGGAAGTGGCCTGGAAGCAGAGGGCTCTCCCTCCAAGTCCCATTGACAACTTGGGTATTATCCTTGGTCCTACACTCTGCTCCCCGCCTGACAGATTCCACCTTCTAAAGTTCATCCCACTCTGTCTCCTCATCTCTGCTCCCCGTAGCACCATAGTGTGGGCCTACATTCTCTCTCCTCAGACCAGAGGCTGCAAAACTCTTTCTCTCAAGGGCCAGTGAGTACTTTAAGCTTTGTGGACAAGTGGTCTCTGTCCCAGCTGCTACTCAACTGGGTGCCTGAGTTGAAGTGGCCACAGTGGATGCGTAAGTGGTGGGTGTGGCCACAGCAGATGCATAAGTGGCGGGTGTGGCCACGCTCCAGTAAACCCCAGGCTGCAGCTGGCTTATACCCTTAGACTGTGGTTTGCCAACCCCTGGAAGCATCCCTTAGCCACTTCATCCCCAGTCATCGGCCTGGGTTTTTCTCTTCTTTATATCCCCAGACCCTTACGGAGTGTCTTGCACCTAAGAGACATTCAATAAAATGTTGTTGAAAGAATGAATGAGTTCTCTAATCTAAGCATGCGTACCTATGAGGTCATTCTATGACTGAGCTGCCAAATATAATTTCCAATTTCATTACCTTAAGAGATTTGGAACTCTTTGGAGATTTACTAAGAACTAGAAATCCGTTACCCTCCTAACCACACAATGTACATATTTACTTGTTGTTCTAAGCACACTTGTTTTAGAAACATAGACTCCAGCATCTCTTACTGTAAGTATTTTAAAACACCTTCCTGTTGGTGAGGGTAAGCGTGGTAAGTGTGATCAGATCTTAAACAAGAGGAGTTTTGTTTTCATTTAAACAAGAGCATCTCAGACATAAGAGAATGATGAAAAGGTCTGTCGTTGGCAGGAAGAATACGATATCATTAAACTCTGTGTTCGGTCAGACATATTTTGCATGCCTTTATGGTTAATCATTCTTAGAAGAAATTCCTCACCTTATTACTCCAAATCACAGCAAAAAGCCTTTGTTTTAGCTGTTTTGCTTTTATTTAGAAGGGATGCCAAGGGTCACACAGCTTCCCTCTGCCTAAACATCACCTCCTGCAGAGGGGTGTGTCCCCCTTGGGACTGGCACAAATTTTGAGTGTCCTACCCTGAGAGGGCACAGAGTAAGATTTGGGTGAAGTATCCACCACCCTCATTAGCAAACTCTTCCAAGGTACTATGTTTTTAACAACTATTAGAGAATGACAGAGCCAAAATCCTACCCAAACAGACAAGCAGAGTTTGGGGCTAGACCCTTTAGATATCTTTGCATATCTCAGGGGCCAGCAAGGTGCCATAGCTGGCTTTCCCTGGCTTGTGGGAGCCCATTGTGCACATCTGCTCCCAGTGAGTTCACACTGGTAGCTTGAAATGAGTGACGATGGGCGTATTTACACAATGGAAATAGGCCAATGATACAAATCAGGGCATTCTAACACTGTGGGTGTGAGACTCATCAACGTTACCTGGTTCCTGCTTTCAAAGAGTCTGTCTAGGAAATAAAGCATGGACATAGGAGACGATCACAAATAATGTCAACCTCTCAAAGGGACCTTATGTAAACTTCTTAACCCCTCTGCATCTCAGTTTTCTCATCTGTAAAATGGGGGTAATAATACTTACCTGGCAGAGGAGATAGGAGGGTTAAATGAAATAATGTATATAAAGCCTATAGCTTGTGGGAAGGTTGATAGTATGTACTTATTAAAGGTGACTTTTAAAATTATTATTATTATTATTATTGACTAACTAAAGAAGAAAGGGTTTAAGGGTGAGAAGAGTAACAGGAAATTAAGATCTGAGGCAAGTGAACCTATGGCAGTTTTAGTCTACAGACTACTGAATAGCTCCAGGGTCAGTGTCAGCCATCTGGTCTACCCTCAAGGCCTAAATAGCATCAGAATCTTCCAGGAGGAGGTTTGGTTCTGCTCCTGGCTCTCACATCACTTCGGCATGTGATGTAAGTCTTCACTCACAGCCTCATATATCAAAGAAATCAAAAAAGAATCAGGAGAGAAACAGCTGTTATTAAAACCTACTCTGCTGGCCCCAACCCAAGGTCTCAGGAAGAAGACAACAATACACGGAGCCTACAATGAAACTGGTGTCTATGGAAGCAGGGAAGAATCACATGCCTGCTAGAACACGTTCTGAATGGGCTGACTCCACTATACTTTCAAAAGGAAGCTCTTACTATGGTAACTGCGTCACTGTGGACACTGAGCAACCGCAAAAAAGACAGAGGCTAAGCTCCTGTTTCCTTCCAGGAAATAGAAAAAATTGTCTCATGTGTGTTTCTGGAGGATTCTTTTAACAATTTTGTTAAGTTTATACCTTCCTCACCATGGAAATCCAAATTAATAAAAGTAAAAATGTTCCAATTTTTTACACACCAGGACTTAGAGATGTATCTGTTTATGCACTCAAATGAGATGGCAAGCAAGCAGTTTGCTGACGAAGGACTTCTTTCAGATGGTGTCATCCATAGTTGCCATTGGATATGAGTTATCAGTTAAGATTCTTAGTTGTAGCAACAGAAACCAATTTTGCTATTTTAAACAAGACGGGGATTGATTAAAAGGACATTGAGAAGCTCAAAAATTCTCTTGGTAGGATGGAGAGCCAGGCTTGGAAGTAACACACCCAGGAAATCCCTCCCCTACCCACTCCAAATAATGCCACCAGTGATGCTGCAGGGCATTGCCAACACTAGTGGCACTCCTGACACTGGACATCACCAGACTCCAGCTGCAGCTGCAGCCAGAGTCGCTGTCAAGACTGCCTGCGGAAGCTGGACATAGCTCCTGGCTCCTTCACTAGCACGGATTGTGTACCACCTCTATTTCTATATGCTGTAAGCTTCTTAAGCAAGGCTTGGCATGGGTGCATATGAGTGGTGGAGCTTACATAATACGCCCATTCTGAATTGCATAGGAAGCTGAGAAAGTGAGCAATTGGCATCAATAGCTTTGCTACCAGGAGTGTGCTCTGCTATTTAAGGTAGCAGATTCCATAAACATAAGAAAACGGATTCAAATCAAGTAAGAATGCTTCTGGCTGCAAGTAATAAAATATGCAACTAGGCTGGGCACAGTGGCTCACACCTGTAATCCCAGCACTTTGGGAGGCCAAGCTAGGTGGATCACTTGAGGTCAGGAGTTCAGGATGAGCCTGGCTAACATGGTGAAACCCCTGTCTATACTAAAACACAAAAATTAGCCAGGCATGGTGGTGCATGCCTGTAATCCCACCTACTCGGGAGGCTGAGGCAGCAGAATCCCTTGAATCCCTTGAGGTGGAGGTTGCAGTGAGCCAAGATCGTGCCACTGCATGCCACAAAGTGAGACTCCATCTTAAAAAATAAAATAAATAAATAAATATCCAACTAAAATTGACCTAAATAAGAATGGCTTATTTTCTCATATAATAAGAAGTCCAGGAGTAAGTGGTTCCAAATTTGGTAAATTTAGTGACAAAGAATGTTCTTAAAGATCCAGATCCCAGCTGGGCACAGTGGCTCACACCTATAATCCCAGCACTTTGGGAGGTCAAGGCAGGTGGACCTAAGGTCAGGAGTTTGAGACCAGCCTGGCAAACATGCTGAAACCCCAGCTCTACTAAAAATACAAAAATCAGCCATGCATGATTGTGCATGCCTGTACTCCCAGCTACTCAGAAGGCTGGGGCAGGAGAATCGCTTGAACCTGGGAGGTGGAGGTTGCAGTGAGCCAAGATGATGCCACTGCACTCCAGCCTGGGCAACAGAGTGAGATTCCATCTCAAAAAAAAAAAAAAAAAAAAAATCCAGATGCCTTCTATCTTTTTGCTCCACCATCCATAGAGCACAGACTTTTGCCTTTAGGCTTAGGTCCTTATGGTTAGGAGATGATGGCCACAGCTCTAGACATTACAGCCTCACATATGCAAGTTCCAAGAGTCATGTTTCTCTTTGCACATCTCTTTTTATCAGCAAAAGTACGATCACCAGAGTGATATAGAAAGAGTTCCCTTGTATCTCACTGACCAGGAATAGGCCATGTAACCTTCCTAATTGCAGAGGAGACTGGTGAATGGAATACTTGACATTTCAGCCTCCATAGTGCAAGGTAGACTCTGCCAAGAAAGACCAAGAATAGGTGAGTCTCTGTTAGTAGGAAACCAGTAGGGCCTGCTGTTGCCACCATTTTTAGAAATGCTGGAAGACTGCTAGGTGGATATTGTGAAGTGAGACTTCATCCTGCAGGAAAATGCTGATCTTTCAGTAGCATGTGCCAGGTGTGCTTTGTTGGGAAGGATTCTGAAACTCTGTCTGGGCTCAGCAGGAAAGAGTAACATCATTGGTTAGTGATGACTGCCATGGGCATGGGAAAAGGAATTGTCTCCATGCAGGCCACAATTGGCAAACCCCTTGTGGAGAGAGACCAGCCTGTTTTGTGAACTTCTTCATTTCCTTGCAGAGCATTTTTGTCTGGTTTTGGAGGGCTGAGCACACCAGGGGAGTTCCAGCAGGGACCGCTGTGGGCCTGGAGCTTCTGTGATGCCTTACCCAAACACCACCATCCTGCATTGTTCTTTTCCTGATGTCCAGATTGTCTCTTTGGCACACTTTTCCAGCCAAAATGATTGACACAAATCCTTGGCCTGTGAATAAATGCTGGTGAGTACCAGCACTGGCCGGGGGCGAGGATCAGCTGTGTTATGGGAAGGCCCAATATTTTCTTCAAACGCTTACTTCACCTGTAACAGCCACTCTTGGTGAACTTGCTCTTATCTCGTAGTTTTTGCTCCTGAGATCTAGGGATATTTGGTTAAGATCTATGTATTTCAGGGTAAGATATAGCTGTGTCATCTGGCCCTTCTTCAAGCATGTAACCACAAAAAAAATATTAATAGTAAACACTCATTACAACCACAACCACTGCCACCACTAATGATAAGCAACACAATAGAGTAATCTTCACAACAGCCCTCTGAGTTGGTCAACCTGGGTAATAACAGTAGCTAACTTTATTGAGTAATCACGGCCTTCCAGTCACTGCGCTAGGTGTTTACGTACATTCATTTAATCCTTGCCACAACACCCTGAGGGAGGTATTGTTTTTTCCACTTGTCAGAGGAGGACATTGAAGACTAAAGAATTTAAGGAGCTTCCCCAAGGTCACATAACTCGTAAATGGCAGACACTAGATTCAATACAGGTCTGTCTTTACCCTCAGGTTGAAGCTTCTCCCTTCCTATCCCCGTGCTCCTTATTGTTATGATTTTCATTTTAGTGTAGTATTATTTCCTTTTTGGTAAACTGAAGAAACTGAGGTATAACGATTGGGAGTGGTCCCTCGATGGCCACCCAGCTGGTAAAGGACAGAGCCACCTGGGAGCCTCCGGAGGCTTCTTAATCCACAACCCCATGGGGTGAAGACAGATGATTGCTGCTGGAAAAAAGTAGGGGTGCGCCTTTCCGCCGGTGACGACCTACCCACACGAGAACATGCCTCTCGCAAAGGATCTCCTTCCTTCCTCCCCAGAAGAGGAGAATAGGAAACACAAGAAGAAACGCCTGGTGCAGAGCCCCAATTCCTACTTCATGGATGTGAAATGCCCAGGATGCTATAAAATCACCACGGTCTTTAGCCATGTACAAGCGGTAGTCTTGTGTGTTGGCTGCTCCACTGTCCTCTGCCAGCCTACAGGAGGAAAAGCAAGGCTTACGGAAGGATGCTCCTTTAGGAGGAAGCAGCACTAAAAGCACTCTGAATCAAGATGAGTGGGAAACCATCTCAATAAACACATTTTGGATTAAAAAAAAAAAGTAGGGCTGCAGCTGTAGAGAAGTTAGGGGATTGGGGTACAATAGCTCAATTGCCTAATCCATCAGATGCCTTTGCTGCCATATTCAAGCTTCCAAACAGAATGCCATGTAGCACAGCTTAAAAGGGTAATACACTAGAAGGCAGATATACCCGGACTGGTTTCTTGGTCAATTAATTGACCTCTCTGAGCCTCAGTCTCCTCTTCGGGAAATACAACCAACTGTATAGAATCATTGGGAGCATTAAATGAGATAGCTGCTGGAACTATGCACTTCATGCCTGACACTTCAATGCACCCACCATCCTTTGCTCTTGCCACAGGTCTGTCTTTTTTTCTCTTGTATCCAGAAGGTTTGTACTTATCACACCCTAATCAGGAAATGTTTCAGGACGACAGTGAGTCCTGGTCATGGGTTTTTCCCACAGGGATTGACCAGAAGCCTGGACACTTTCACTGTTTTTTAGTGAATGCATCTTTCAAGGCTTTAGGCCTTGTAAAACAAAACCATATTGCATTAGAGTCACATGTCTTGAATGGTGAGCGTGAGCTGACAATTGCACCTGTTTGAAAGCAGAGATGACTTCTTACGTATCAGAGGATCTCAGACCCAAGACTTTGCTTGGTAGATGGAGATAAAAAGTCTAAGTGACCACCAGTGGTTAATAGGTAGCCAATCTTTATTCATTTATTCTCTTGAAAGTGCATTTTGAGATTTTCAGACAAGAGCTACAATTTAGTCATGCTGTATACCAGACTGCTGTTCACTTAAGAAAATGTCCCTTGTGGTTGCCTACAGATAGCAATGTGTGGGCCCTCCACTGAGTGCTAAAGTCACCAGTTCTGGACAATAAGCTCCATGAGGGTAGGAACATTATAGCCTACTCCACAGTAGGTGTGCTAGTAAATGCTGATGTTGGATGTTGCTGGCGGTTGAATGAATGGGTGGGTGGATGGATGCATGGATGGATGGTCTCAACTTTTTCAAAAAGGAGATTCTGTAGAACAAAGACACCATAAGAACAAAAGTAGATTGCCACTTCCCTCTGGGTTTTTGGCAAAAATTTTCCACCACAAGTTACATAAGCACATACGTAAAAAGAAAAACTGGATGAAGGAAGTGAGCCTATTGGATGACATTAGTCCTGGCCACAGCCAGCCACCACAGACAGAAGACTCTCCCCAGGCTCCAGAGTGGGCCACAGCCACAATGGCGGCCATGCCACTTCAGCTTTCCGTGATGAGCTCACACTTACACCCACAGTCTCCCTTCCTAGGTTAAGAAGGAAGTGGCACCAGAAGTCAACAATTTTATGTTTTTCTTTTTTGCCTGTACAAATGGAAGAAGCATGAGACAAAAATTCCCCCTAAATCCTACAACGGCCTTGGACAATTAGTAACAGCTTCTTTTGAAAATCCTACCAACTTCGCATAAAGCCACCACAAATGTTTTTAATAACAATTTGGAGGGCAAAAGAGAGCAGTGACTTACGAAAGACCTGCTGTGTGCCATGCACGGGGGAGCTGGTTTTACAGGTAGTGTCTCTTATCCTCAAAATAGTCCTGTATTTTCATTCATGTTAAACGACGGAAGTAAATGGGTCACATGACTCACCCAAATTTGTAAAAGTAACAGATTCAAATCTAGCTCTAAAATAAAATATCAGGTTTAAGTAAGAAATATTCAGGTGAGGTAATAAGAAAGTTGAAATAGAGTGCTGGATGGATTAGCACATTTACATCTTGCATAAACCATGAATAATACAATGACCACATATGTTTTTGTTTTGATTTACTGACCCACATTCTGTAGGTCATGTACTTTAGGTTGTTTTTGTTTTTTTTACTACTAGAAATAGATTTGAGCCAACACATCTACAATCTTATCTGACTCTCTTATAATCACCTCAGATGTTTGCCATAACATTTACCATTCAGTGTTTCCCAGACTGGTGCCTTCTGGAACACTTCTCACTGAGGTATTATAGAAGGGGAATTGAAAAAGTCTTGCATGCACAAATTTAAATTAAACAGAGGTAAGCAAAAGTACAGATTTATTTAATGCCAAACTTTCCAGTTTCCAGAATCTTTAACTGTTAATGTGTATAAGAAATTGTCGACTGGGCATGGTGACTCACGCCTGTAATCCTAGCACTTTGGGAGGCTAAGGCGGGCAGATCACCTGAGGCCAGGAGTTCGAGACCAGCCTGGCCAACATGGTGAAATGCCGTCTCTACCAAAAATACAAAAAATTCGCCAAGCGTGGTGGTGGGTGCCTGTAATCCCAGCTACTTGGGAGGCTGAGGCAGGAGAATCACTTGAACCGGGGAGGTGGAGGTTGTAGTGAGCTGAGATCACATCATTGCACTCCAGCCTGGGCAACAAGAGCGAAACTCTATGAAAGGAAGGGAGGGAGGGAGGGAGGGAGGGAGGGAGGGAGGGAGGAAGGAAGGAAGGAAGGAAGGAAGGAAGGAAGATTAATTGTCAAGGGGCATGCAGTATACAGCATTGCTCAAACTTATTTGAATTCAGAATCTTTTTTTTGTTTTGTACTATGCTTATGAACAACTCCAAAAAGAGTAGGCAAAACCTTGACTACACAGATTTGTGTTTCACAAGCTCAGCCCTAGAAGCTGCCATCAGATGAACCGTGAGTCTGTTCTTGGTGCCTGGCATTAACTTGGGCCAATTCAGCATCTGAGAGTCCCAGACTGGCTAGGTTCATCTTACCTTCCAAGCTACTCTATTAATGCTTAATAATAATAATAATAACTTTTCATGGAAAGTACTTCAAAGTCTCAATTTCTTTCACCCACACACCAGGCCATCATTAGCCATTGACATGTTGATTTTCCATTGAGAGCAGGGGCCATGTCTTGCTCACCTTCCTATCACCTTGGTTAACTCATTCGTGACTGTCGAAATGGTCCTCAGATGCCTGCCCATCTCTCCACATACACGAGGCAAACACTTCTATCTCCAATTGACCATTAACAAAACTGAGGCACAAAGTGAAAGTTAGGAAGTGGCACAACCAGGACTAGAACTCACAACTTGGGATGCCGAGTCATGAGGTCATTCTGCTAAAGGCGTGCTGGTCTACGGCTCTAAATTGTTACTGAATAGTATTCTAAAAGGAAAGAAGACTGAGATTAAAATTTTAAAAATGACCACATTGGATTCTTGCTGCTCTCACCTCACAAGACTATCTGAATAGCCCAGAGGTTAGTTGCTGCAGGGCTGAAGATGTTAACAAGCAAAAAGAATGAAACTAACTCTTTCACAACTGGACAAATGAGAACAGTAAACAGGAACCCATCCTGCCTCTGCCCAGGGAAACACATGCATACTGAAATCGCTCCTCTGTGGACCATCAAATGAAACTCGCCCCTGCAGGCGTACTGTTTAGAACTGTGCCAGGTTGTTACCCAGCTGACCCAAATCCTACCATCCAGTACTCAGTCCTTTGCCCGTTAACTCGGTCTTAGGGGAGTAATATCGGGGATAGAAAATACGTTATAAATTTAATTTAGGGAAATGTTATCCTATGTGCCTTTGCAGCATGCAGGCACAGTTGGGGGCTATTGAGCCTTATTGCTGAGGGGCTGTGAGCCCTACAGTGGTTGCCTTTTCCCAAGGTTCTTTATCAAAGTTCCCGAGCTGGTCTGCATAGAGGAAGTGTGAAAGGCTTTCTAGTAGTTCAGTTACTGCTCCTAAACCCAGCAACGAAGGAATGGGATCAACACTGGGCCATAGCCCTAGTCAAAATATGATCCATAGAGCTAAGATGTTGAAACTCAGAAAAAACACTGCTTAGACTAAGTATTATTTTGATAAAATACTTTCATGTTGGAAAACCTAGAATTAAGAGCATTTCCAAAGGAATGTGTTTGCTCCACACTGTGAGTTGCCAGCAGCAGGAAAGAACCACGTAATTTCCATGAGGATAAGAGAAAAGTTCACCTGGGCAGAGTCATTTCAACACTCCCATTTACTCAGGGAGATCATCCGGAGAAAGTTCAGATGAAGACTGAAGTTCAGATGAGCCTGTGCTCACAAACGATCAACAAACCCAGATTTGGAGTGTTTAGTAACAGAACTTAGTCTGGAGTGTGTGTAATGTAAGTCAGCAGGTCTGAAACTTAGGCTGTCTGGACCACCACCTCCTCGCAGAGGTGGTGACGCTGGGCCTGCCCTGCTTACACAGCTGAAGAGTATCACTGGGAAGGGAGTGGGCTCTGAGATAATCCAATCCAGTGCTTCCCAGCCTTTAATGAGAAATGGTAAACCAGTGCAAGAAAGAGCATGGATTCTGGACTCAGATGGCCGTCCGGTGATGGAATCCTGGCTCTGCCATTATTAGCTGAGTTGAGCAAGCTCCCTGAAAACTCTGTGACGTGGAAATTACAACACACGGTAAGCACACAAAACAGCACAGAGTGCATTCCACAAATGGTGGCTCTTGGCCGACCCAGACTCAGTGAGAGGCGCTGCCCTGGCCCCAGGCTTTACAGGGCCCCAATCTAGCCCCTACCCACTGGAGTGAGGACGTGCCCACCTGGAGCTCGTGTGTCTTTCTGTAGACCACATTCCAAGTAACTGGGACCCCAAATTTCCTGCCCAAGATGCTCTGTTCTCACTTGCAGCTCCTGCATGAAGGGATTCCTTAGGCTCTGTCTTCCTGTGGAGCACCATACTGCAGGTGACACCACCCTTGGGCCTGAGGGGTGAAGACGGGCAGCTATTGTGAGTCATGCATAGAGCTTGGGCATGTGGTCTAAGCAGGCCGAGCCTGTGCGTGAGAGCCCACTCAGGAGCTGGGGTGAGAAGAGGAGGGGGCAGGCCAGAGGCCAGGAGCTGGCACGTCCTGCACTGCTACACACATGTGCTATTAACCTCAAAGTGCCCAGAAATTTTACATTTGAACCTTGTCTTCAGGTCATTATGAAGGTATATTTGCAAACGCAGGAGGTTATGGACATATTTGTCAGTTTGGCGAGCAACTTTTACATATTTAAACCTATGGTGTGTGGGCCTCCAAGTGCACTCTTGCCTGGTACCCCACAAATGTTAGGGGCAGAACTGACTACTACAATTGTATATATTTTTCACTGCATCAGCCACTCTATGGAAGATCCCATATTCTACCATGTTGAACACTAACGTCTGCTCTTTTCCAAGAGTCATATTTACATGGCTTCATTTTTATGACGAATGAATGAGAAATTTTTATGGCTTCTAAAAAATTTCATTTTTAGAGGCAGGGTCTTGCTCTGTTGCCCAGGTTGGAGTGCAGTGGTACAATCATAGCTCACTGCATCTCGGAACTCCTGGGTTCAAGCCATCCTCCTGCCTCAGCCTCCTGAATAGCTGGGATGACAGGTGTGCACCAGGCCCTGCTTCTTATGTTTATTCTTTAAGGGAAGTTCAAAACAAACCTAAAGAAACAACAGCCTGCGGGCCACTGGACATCACAGTGTAGTTCTTCGGGGCATAGAGGCTTGTTTTAGAGTCAGTGCTGCCTTCGGAATGCTCATGTTGGCCCCTCAGAAGCAGAAGTTGATTGATTCCTGCTTCAATGATCAGCCACTAATGAGGCTCAGCTACTCCCTCATCTCAGCTTCTTTCTGTGTCTTTCTTTAGATTATTATCAAACACATATTTTTATTTAGCTTCTTATGAATTTCTTCTTTTTTGCCCAGTTTAACAGCTAAAGTATGCTTTCCTTGAGAGTCAAGGCTATGTCTAATATCTCTGTTTCTGGCATAGAACTGAACACATAAGCATAGCTTAGGAATATTTGTTAACTGGATCATCAAGGTGTCTGACAGGACCAAGTAAGTTTGGTTTCTAACATAACCTGATTTTAGATGTTCTGAATTCTTCTAAAAAGAACACATTTGAAAACAACCCTTTATTTCAAACAGTGGTTTATCTCTGACTCTAAAACTGGTGGATTTCAAAGTACTTGGTTTCTTGACCAGGTTTTTAAGGTGGTCCATTTCTTTATAGACACAGTCTTCAAGCAGCTTCCTCAAGGGCTTGAATCTCCATGATGAGTAGAACCCGGTGTATTCAGTTTTTAACTGATACATAATAATTGTACATATTGATGAAGTACATGTGACATTTTGATTTGTGCATATGATGTGTAATAATCAAATTAGAGTATTTAGGATAACCATCACTTTAAACACTTATCATTCTCTGTGTGTCCTTGACACAAGTAATTTCTCTTTTAGAAATTAATCCTAAGGAAACCAAGCAGAGTCCACCTGTAAGCCCAGGATCACAGGAGGCACGACATCTGCTTTGACAAGCAGTCATAAAAGTATGTTTTTAAATAAATTCCAGCTCCACGGGAAAATTCTCACAATATAATATTAAATTAAAAAGCAGGATATAATATTATCTACAGAATATACAGTATAAACGCAAGTGTGTAAGGAACACACACAACTACATTAAGACGTTAACAGAGTTGTCATTTGTAGCTGTGGAATTCTGAGCAATTTTATTTTCTAATGCATCTTTGTCACATGTGTGAATATATTTCAAAAAGTTTTTTCAAAAAATAGGAAATTCCAGTTGGGTATGGTGACTCACGCCTGTAATCTCAGCACTTTGGGAGGCTGAGGCAGGTGGATCACTCGGGATCAGAAGTTCAAGACCAGCCTGGCCAATGTGGTAAAACCCCGTCTCTACTAAAAATACAAAAATTAGCTGGGTGTGGTAGCATACGCCTCTCATCCCAACTACTGAGGAGGCTGAGGCAGGAGAATCACTTGAACCTGGGAGGCAGAGGTTGCAGGGAGCCGAGATCACACCACTGCACTCCAGCCTGGGCGACAGAGAGAGACTCTGTCTAAAACAACAACAACAACAAATAAAACTAGGAAATGCCATGAACAAAATTAAAAGTGAAAAATCACACCAAAGAAGATTTTTGCAAGTGAAAAGTGACACCAAAAAAACCTTGCAATATACATGAGTCATAAGGTTGCTATCACTAATTTATAAAGAACACACATATATCGAAGAGCAAAATAGTAACACTTACATAGAAAAATGGTAAAATATCTTGGGGCAGAGATCAGGTCTCCACCAAAACCTGCCTCCCCTTCTCTGCAGTCCTGGCCTTGTGCTGGGTCAGCCTGCCCAGGACACTATGTTTTCCGTGTCTCCTGGAGTTTGGTGTGACTTTGAGGTTCAGCTCTCTGCAGTGGATTGTGACAAAAGCGGGGTGCACAAATTTTATGTCTGGCCCAAAACCCTAGTAAGCAGGCTATAAAACAGTGAAATTCCATTTCCAAAACTTAATATATAGTGTATAGTGCTGTCAGCACTTTACTGATACGAGCTCATTTCATCCTAGCAACAACTCCATGAAGCAGGACAGAATCCCCCCACTTGAGAGATAAAGAAAGCTGAGGCTAGAGACAAAGTTCACTCTGTGGCATGTGGTATATTTATGTGTAGAAACGACCTGAAATGTGATACACACTAAAACACTACGGTGGTTATTTCTGGATGTTCTGACTACAAGTACTGTGTGTACATACGTTTTCTCAACAAATATACAATCTATAATTATACATGTGAAATTTTTAAATAGTAAAAAAGTTTAAATGACAGCAAAATAATTAGAGTTTTATGGACAATCAATTGCACAATTTAAGACAGTCAGCCAGGGCTGGGCACGGTGGTTCACGCCTGTAATCTCAGCACTTTGGGAGGCCGAGGTGGGTGGATCACCTGAGGTCATGAGTTCCAGACCAGTCTGGCCAACATGGTGAAACCTTCTCTCTACTAAAAATGCAAAAATTAGCGGGGCGTGCTGGCAGGTGCCTGTAAGCCCAGCAACTTGGGAGGCTGAAGCAGGAGGACTGCTTGAACCCAGGAGGCGGATGTTGCAGCAAGCCGAGATTGCACCACTGCACTCCAGTAACTTTAAGAGGAGTAGATTACATGTAAACCATCCCCATCTCCCTACTTCTTTTGGTAATTCTAAACACACACACACAAAAACTCAAATACATTAGTCCGTTCTCACACTACTGTGAAGAAATACCCGAGACCAGATAAATATAAAGAAAAGAGGTGTAGTTGACTCACAGTTCTGCATTGCTGGAGAGGCCCCAGGAAACTTACAATCATGGCAGGAGGCAAAGGAGAAGTCTATACCTTCTTCAGAGGGTGACAGGACAGAGTGAGTGCAAGCGGGGGAAATGCCGGACGCTTATAAGACCATCAGATCTCGTGAGAGCTCACTAACTATCACAAGAACAACGTGGGGGAAACGACCCCATGATTCAGTTACCTCCACCTGGTCTCACCCTTTCCACTTGAGGATTAGGGGGGTTATAATTTGAGGTGAGATTTGGGTGGGGACACAGAGCGAAATTGTATCCTCAAGTCCGAAAGCTTTGAAAGGAGGACAGAAGAGCTGACAATCACTGGGAGGTCACAATCCACCCTGACCCCTCTGTCCGTCTAAGTGATAAGGAACTCTGCCCCATTTAAAACCATCCTGCCTCCCAAAGGCTCCCACAGCATCTTAGACACGCAACAGAAGGTGCTCGGAACTGGATATTCCTTGGCATGACGAAGTCAACAGCACCGCTGCCGGTCAGAGGGTGACTATGGTGAATGAACGGTGCTACCTGTCACAGGAAAAGACTGGGCACTGCTCTGTATGACGGAACGTGACCCTCTGACTCACATCCAGTTGTGATGGGGAGGCCTACCTACCTGGGCTGCCCATGCAGGCCGCTGAGCTCGTGACAGACGTGCCAATCCTAGCAAGTTCTAAACCAGCAAACTTTTTCTGTAAAGTGCCAGACAGTGAATATTTTAGACTTTTAGGCCATACAGTCTCTGTTGCATCCCTGCCTTGTAGTGTGAGTGGGATATGGCTGTGTCTCATTAAAACTCCCTCCCTTTTTTTTTTTTTTTTTTGAGACAGGGTCTCGCTCTGTCACCCAGGCTGGAATGCAGTGGTGTGATCTTGGCTCACTACAACCTCCGCCTTCCAGGTTCAAGCAATTCTCCTGCCTCAGACCCCTGAGTAGCTGGGATTACAGGTGCATGCCATCACGCCCGGCTAAATTTTTGTATTTTTAGTAGAAACGGAGTTTCAGCGTGTTCACCAGGATGGTCTTGATCTCCTGACCTTGTGATCCACCTGCCTTGGCCTCCCAAAGTGCTGAGATTACAGGCGTGAGCCACTGCGTCCGGCCAATGAAACTCTTACAGCTGGGCATGGTGGCTCATGCCTGTAATCCCAGCACTTTGGGAGGCGGAGGCAGACAGATCACCTGAGGTCAGGAGTTCGAGACCAGCCTGACCAACATGGCGAAACCGCATCTCTACTAAAAATATTTAAAAAATTAGCCAGGCATAGTGGCACATGCCTGTAATCCCAGCTACTCAGGAGGCTAAGGCACCAGAATCACTTGAATCTGGGAGGCGGAGGTTGCAGTGAGCCAAGATCGCTCTACTGCACTCCAGCCTGGGCAACAAGAGCAAAACTCTGTCTTAAAAAAACACAAATGGCCGGGCACGGTGGCTCAAGCCTGTAATCCTAGCACTTTGGGAGGCCGAGATGGGCGGATCACGAGGTCAGGAGATCGAGACCATCCTGGCTAACACGGTGAAATCCTGTCTCTACTAAAAAAAAAAAGTACAAAAAACTAGCCAGTCGAGGTGGCGGGTGCCTGTAGTCCCAGCTACTCGGGAGGCTGAGGCAGGAGAATGGCGTAAACCCGGGAGGTGGAGCTTGCAGTGAGCTGAGATCCGGCCACTGCACTCCAGCCTAGGCTGCAGAGTGAGACTCCGTCTCAAAACAAAACAAAACAAACAAACAAAAAACCACAAACAAAAATGAAAACTCTTTTTACAAAAACTGGCCCGACAATTCATCCACCTAACCAAAAACAACGAAACTGGCCAGCCCGCCATGGTTTGCCACACTGTGATGAACTCGTGCCCTTGCACTCCAGGTGTGGCACCTGGATCAACGGCCCCAGCCTCTCCTGAGAGCGAGTCAGAAACCTGGAAATCACGCCCCTCCCCAGACCTGCTGAGTCAAGATGTGCATTTGAAGAAGATCCGCAGTGATTGGTGTGCACATTACAGCGTGAGAAGTCCTGGCATAGAGCAGGTACTCAAGCCCGGCCGCTCCTGGGTGTCACCTGGGGAGGTTTAAAAACGTACTGATGCCCAGAGATTCTGACTGATTTGGTACTAGGTAGAGTCCAGGCACTGGGAGTCTGGAAAGCTTCCAGGATTCTCATATATGGTCAGAAGTGAGACTCGATAGAGATGGTCCCCTGAGCATACCCAGTGGTGACTCAGTGATGAAAATCACTGCCTCTCTCAGAAAGACTCAGCAGCCCTGGCTCGGCTGTCGAGATGCCCATTTGTTTATACCTTGCCAGGATGCAGGCCTGCACCCAGCCCCGGGGAGGGGCCCCTGCCCACTCGTGGTCTCTTGAGTGGGTTCTTGTGTGGCTTTCACAACCAGGCCACAGAGGACAGAGAGTCCTGGGAGCCAGGCCCAGCCATGTGCAGAGCAAGAAGCCAGGCGCTGTGATTTAGGTCCTGGAGAACATGGAAGTACTTAGATGTCATTGATCCAGAAAGAACGGATGACTGTGAAGTCAGGACGGATCATGTGACCAGAAAGCCTAACCCTGAATTTCACCACAGAACATATTTATAAAAGGAACAAACACGAAGCTGCTGCACGCCAGATGGAGTTCTTTAGAAATTTCCTGGGAGGAGGGCGGGGGTGGGCAGGCATCACAGCACATGCTGCCGTGGATCTGTTGGGGGGACCACCAAAGGCGAGGCATCCGTGAGAGCTAAAGATGCATTAGGAAACAGAATGCCACTTGTGCAGACTCTGGCTGTGGCACCGGGAACTGAGGACAGCAATGCACCATGGGAGTGGTATGCAAACCTGCTCCCAGGAAGCCTGAGGGTGAACTCCTGGGCAGCCTACAGGGGTCAGGAATCCCCGCTCCGTCTCTCCAACCCAAAATCTGCACCCCACTCCCGAAAAACTACCATGCACGGGTGCAAAGGAAACACATGGTTTGCCTTGTGATCACGGCAGCCCCCTTTGTTGCCCCAGCTCCTCCCACACTGGCAGACAGTCCGACCTCTCAGGCCTTCTTCAGCCCAGACACACCTTTGGGCCCTGAAATCAGATGACTAAGCCTCTGACTAAGCTTGCTCAACCATCAGGTGCCATCCACAGATTCGACTTGTGTTTATTTTGGGGAGTCAGCTTCGTTCTTTCACAGATTTTGGGTGCAGATTTTGGGGTCAATGTTCACAGTGTGAATATTTAAAATTTCTGGCCACAGCATCATAATTAGTCCAAAGCGAGGGCTCAGATGTTCATATCTTGGGAGACTTATCTGGCCTATTATTCCCCAAGTCTGGGGAAGGGGTGGCTTGGAGACTTTGGACAGGAAGTTAGGGTCTGTCCTCTGAGATTGTTTGGCATGGGAGACCTCATCAGAACAAAAAGAGAGGCGATCCTACATTGTATTGTCCAGGGAGGGATGGCAGGCATGCCCTGGGCAGCTCCGGGCAAACCAGATATGTGGTCACTCAACCACACCCTGCCACCACGCCACATCGCCATGTCCTTTGGCAGAATGTTGAGATTCGTCGTGCCTTGTTTGGTCGAGACAAAGTGCACTCGGCATCCACGCAAGCTTCACAGCACATACATTTCTCTAACAGGCCACCAGAGCCTTATTTTATCACGTCCGTTGTGCCATACAGAAATTACTCCATTTTTCTTCTACATCCTCCTTCTATATAGTTTTGTTTATACAAAACTAATGGTAGTGCCAGGCCATTGTCCTTTGGAGGGATGAGGAAACTCTTCTCACACACAGCTCAGAAAATGAGGTACACAGCAAAGACCCACGTTGGAGGCCTCTCGGTATACATTTGTGCTGACGCAGGCTGCACTTAGGAGCCATTTAGATATGTAAAAATGCTCTTTTCTAGTGTTTACAAGATACCATGAAGCAGATTGCCTCATGTGGTGAAAAGGGCAGAGTAAATGTCCCCAAATGAACGGTTTTTAAATAATTGTGTAGGGAGATTTGCTGTAGGGAGATTGAACAGCCCAGCTCTTGGGACAAGCTGGAGATAGGAACCGTTTGCAGGCAGGCGAATGTTTACTAGGTTTAAAGGGCAGGAGGTGCAGCTAAACAGCTAGAGAAACACTTGTGTGATGTGCCACTGTAGAAATGCTTCCCTAAAGGAATGATATCTGGGATCACTGATTAAACTGGGAAATTAAAAAGTAAGTTTCATCCATTTATTTGCTCTATGGCCTTGATGACAATGCCTCACTTTCCTCACCTGTAGAGTTTGAGTAATAGTAGTAGACCCACCCCTGAGGGATACAATCAGATCATGCACACAGGACGGTCTTGGCATGGTGCAGGGCACAGGGCACATTGGAAGGGCTTGGTAAATACCAGCTGTTAATAGTGTACCATTTAATGACTTCCTCATGATCAGTCCCTCCAAATGTGTGAGAGTGACACCTGCTTCATCCCTTCCCTGGAGGTGCTGTCTGTTGTCGATCACTGAGCCCCTGCGTGTCCAGGAGTTTGGAGAATCCACAGAAATCCTATCCAAGGGGCCTCTTCATTGCTGTGGCTCCGGTTGTGCTGCTCTGGGGCCTGAGGCCTCTCGTAAGTCACAGACCTGCATCCAGCTCCCTGTGTCGGCCTTCGCCCCAGTGTCCCCAGAGACCTCAACATCTGCATATGCCACACTGGCATCATCATTTTTTCTCCCCAGTCTCTGCTCACCCCTGTGGTCTCTGTCAGAGAACGGCACCCTGGCTTCCCACCATCCTGGCAGGAAAACTGCATATAAATTGCTTCTACTCACTCTCCTTTTCTCTCTCCCTTGCTTTTCTCTCACCAGCAGGTCTCCGGGTTGCCAGGGGTTCCACTTCCTCCCACCTGCCTCTTTCAGACTCCCCGCCCAGAGCCCTTTAACACTGACTGCCAGTGCAGGTGCTGGTGTAAGAAGCTGGGACTCTGCACATCCTGTGGTCCATGGCTCCTGCAGCGTGGGGCTGATGCCACCTTCATAGGACTTCCACCCAAGCTTGCAGCCTTGAGACGCTGCCTCCTTCCCCGGCCTGCTCCCCACTCTCTCACAGGTAGGTCTCCCCAAGATTAATTCCTTGATAAAGCTCTTGCTTGTGAATATATGTCTCAGCGTCTACTTCTGGTGCACCCGACCTCAGGCACCTCATGCTCCGAGCAGACAAGTCTACACACCATCAGGTCAGGGCACTCTGTTCTGTCTCCACTCCATGAGATCCGCCCCTCTGAAATGTTCTTTCTTGCTTTTCTTGCTGCTGGGCCCACCGATACTCAAGGCCCCTTCCAATGGTGCACCGAAGGAACCCTTTCCCGGTTGGCTCACCCTCCCTCTGGCTTCAGCTGAGTGCAACTGGGCTGTGTGCTGTCCACGACCTGAGGCCCTGGGCGTAGGGTCCGCACCCAGCGCTGGCCCTGCCGTGTCTGGTAGGGAAGGCACGTGTATCCCTCCACCCTACCTGTGTACAAAGGTAACAGCATGCTCAATTTACTTTGCATCTTCTCTTTGTCAAACTCCTGGATCATTCCAGTTGCTCAGCAAACCTCTTTTTTCAGCCCTGGTAAGAGTCAGGGCTGAAATTTCCCATGTCCCACCCAGTAAGGCTGTGGAGACAGTGAAAACATTGTGGTGCATTCACGCCGGTTGATACTGGCCACGCGGCCCCTCCCCAGCCCCCCTAGATCTCTCCATGAGCCCACATTTAAAGGGTGACCTTGTCACAGCAGAGAGCTTGGGTACCTGCCCCAGCGTCTCAGCAAATGGCCAGTCCAATCCTTCTGTGCATGTGCCTGGCATGTTGTTAAATATTTTGTGGTATAAGTTCTATTTGTGTTGATAGTTTCAGGTAAGAACAAACAGAAGCAGACAGCACCATTACCGTGGAGATCCCCAGGGCCAGCGCACAGCGACCTGTGCTTCTTGGCCCTTTCCTGGTCAAATCAGCCCTGGTACCCTGGCAGATGAGATTCAGATGCTCAGCACCCCCACAGCAACAGTGAGGCAGCTCTGGCAACAAGCAAAAATGGTGGGTGGCAGCCTCCTGGGCACGGGAGCGTGCCGGGTCCGTGACAGTAGGGAAAGAAAGCTTTCTACCTAACGCCTCCTCTCCTCCAGGACAGTCCAAACAAGTGTGGTCTGGACCCAGAGCATTGGAAGGAGTCTGCCACCAGCCAAAGGGCAGGCTGTTGCCCCTGCTGAGCAGCCCTGGAGAGGCTGGCACATCACATGCAGCATTTTTCCAGGTCATGCCAAAGTTGAGATCTTTTTCCAAGCAGGGCACAAAGGATTCCTACTTAGTGCTTTAAGAAGGAAATCATCGCTGTTTACCTTCAAATGCAGACACCCTGAGTAATTTCAGCCTGGTTTGGACATGCAGGATTTGAAGCAGAGCACAGCAAAGCAGTTTATAGAATTAATCAGGATATGAATGAGTGCAATTTGTTAGATACCGCAATATTGCCTTTCATGCTAATTTTTAAATGGCAGAGGCCATCAGGGGCTGGTGGGGACCAGTGTTCAGTGTCCTGTTGCTAGGAAGAGAGGGATAACGTCATAGTCTGCAGTCCTGGGCATTTTGGGGCCTTATATTGATTGTGCAAATCTCAGCAGGTTTGGCAGGACAGGACTGCTGGTGTCCCCAGCTGTGGAAAGTTTAAGAAATCAAGTAGGCTGGGCGCAGGGGTTCACACCTGTAATCTCAGCACTTTGGAAAGCTGAGGCGGGTGGATCACCTGAGGTCAGGAGTTCGAGACCAGCCTGAACAATATGGTGAAAACCCGTATCTACTAAAAATACAAAAATTAGCCAGGCATGGTGGTGCACACCTGTAATCCCAGTTACTTGGGAGGCTGAGGCAGGAGAATCGCTCAAACCCAGGAGGTGGAGGATGCAGTGAGCCAAGATTGTGCCACTGCACTCCAGCCTGGGCAACAAGAGCGAAACTCCGTCAAAAAAATAAATAAAAATAAATAAATACGTAATCTTTGGCTGAATAAAGAATAAAACTCTATACACACACCCACTGTCACATACACACATACAACACACACACACCCTTTATAAGGGGCACATGCTCTGAAATTGTGTAAAAATAGTATGAACGAATTGATGTGACTGTGGCTTCAAAGGTAGATGAGTTCAGTTATGAGTTGGAATTTTCTTCCTGTCGGCTGAAGTGGGTTCACTTGAACAGATACCGCATTTGCAGTCAAGAAAGACCTACATTTCCGGCTGGGCGCGGTGGCTCAAGCCTGTAATCCCAGCACTTTGGGAGGCCGAGACGGGCGGATCACGAGGTCAGGAGATCGAGACCATCCTGGCTAACACGGTGAAACCCCGTCTCTACTCAAAAGAATACAAAAAACTAGCCGGGCGAGGTGGCGGGCACCTATATAGTCCCAGCTACTTGGGAGGCTGAGGCAGGAGAATGGCATGAACCCGGGAGGCGGAGCTTGCAGTGAGCCCAGATCGTGCCACTGCACTTCAGCCTGGGCGACAGAGCGAGACTCCGTCTCAAAAAAAAAAAAAAAAAAAAAAAAAAGAAAGACCTACATTTCCATCACAGGTAGGCAGCCTTGGGTGAGATGAACAAACGCTTGGCACATGCCGAGTCTATCAGCATTTAGTCATACATGTAGTTACACAGCCTTGCTGATTTCATCTCAGTTTGTTTTCCTGGAAAGGACCTTGAGCTGCTGCATGAAAATTACATGTTAGTGGTGGGAAAAAGAAAACAACACAAAAGTGGCTTTTCTTGAGTAGCTGTCAGCAGTGGGAGGGGTGCGGTGGAGTTGGAAACCATTTCTCCTGTGGCTGGCAATTGCCACTTATAGATCTATTTATTTGGAGGGAAAAGAGCTGACACAAAAGGCTCTCTCTGAAATTCTGTGCGTAGAACAAAGCGGCACACGGCGAGATGTAGAATTCCATTAGAGGACGGCCCTGGCACTCGCTGTCCTTCACAACGACCACCCCGTAGGCCCATGAATAGAAGCGCCAGCCACCCACAGCCTCGGTGCCCGGCAGCGTGTCTCCAGGAAGGAAAGGCCCGGGCACAATGCATTTCTCTCAGGTTTGGCTCAGCTTCCCCGGGGTTTGCACCGCCACAGGGAAACCTATCTCCTCCAGGGACCCACAGTTGCAGAGGCCACTCCATGCTGTCGCCCCTTCCTGTCCCTCTGAAACATTTCTTCCTCCCACTCATTTCTCCTAGATGATATTTTAACTAGTATTTTCTTGACATTTTAAATAAACAATTAAATACAATCTTGAGTTTCAAGTTCTCTTGAGCAAAAATATTCAGTGCCTCAAACTCAGCAGAGGCAAAAAAACAAACTCACCGACGTCTCCCACATCCCCTCCTGCACTCCCTACTTGGGTCAGAGGTGTCCGCAGAGTGGCGAGTCAATCTCACAGCCCCTGCCTGTGGGCTTCTCCCCCATCCATTCCATTTCCAGCCCTGTCCTTGATTCCATCAGATCCACCACTGGGGTGGGTGTCTTCTTCCTGATTCCTGAATACCATCCATTTCTTTAATATTTATACCTAACCACCTAACCACCTAACCACCACACCAACATACCCTAACCACACATGCCAACCACAAACTCACACAATGCATGGCTCGACACACTGTATGCCAACAATACGTACCCAACACACAAAACGTGTGCCTAGCCACAGCCAACCACACACAACCACCTGGCCAAGTCGGCAATCCTGGCTTGCCACACATAACACCCGGCCACAACCACACGCCACGCGATCACGCTGAACACGTACTGATGCCTTGCCTGAGCCGATCCGACGCATGACGCGTGAACGCGGTTCCAGCGCGATCTGACATATATCGTACGCCTGACCGCGTGGCGGTCGACCTTGCCTGTTACGTATCGATACTGGACCGCAAATAAGACCTGTTACTGATGACCGCCTTCGTGCCGTCGATGCCGCTAATGCCTGACCTGAATGACCATGCCCATGAGCTTGCTTGCCGCGATCGATGCCTTTATGACCGCCTGACCGCCGATGATGCCGCATATTGCAGTATCGGTACCGAATGACTTGCGTTCACCGATGCTGATGTGCGTGACGCGGTGTGGGTATGATGGGATCGACGCGGCGTGCGGTGTGAGCCGTGACGGTGGGCGTCGATGCCGCGATGAGCGCCATACCGCGTGTGCGCCCTGACGGTAACTGATGCCGCGCACCGCGCGCCAGACCGGACGCGTCGCCGCGCCGAGACGCGTGACGCTGGTCAGATCCGGCCATATGACGTGCGCTCTGATGCGCGCGCAGGCGCGCGCATCGATCCGGCGCCGTGGGCGCGGTGATGCGTCGACAGATGGTTACAGGTCAGCGCGCCTGACGCCTGACGCATTCGCACAGCCGCGGGATCGAATACGCGTCACGTAACCTGGGCCAACCTGCCCGTAAACAAACCGCATACCACAACCGCCTGGCTTGCCTGAACCGCACGCCAACATACCTGTGCCTTGTACCGCCACGCATTGCCAACGTATGCCACGTATGCGGCGTACGTCAGTAATGCGGCAAGCCTCGCCCGCACGTAATCTTGCACTGGCATGCATGCCGGTGCCGCCTCACGCACCAACCGGGACCACAATCACGCATAAAGGCTGCATGCCAACCACAGTTCACCCAACACCTGATGCAACATGCCAGAACGCATAACCGTTTCCCCAGTATGCCTGAGACGTAATGCGGTCGAACAAACTGACACGTATCCCAACACGCATGGCACATGCAATTCAACCTGGTCACAAGTACGTCAATGCCGCAGACCAGTCGACCCACCTGGCTTAATACACTGGCTTACCGCACGACATGTCTAGGACACATACAACAATACACCCAACATATTCAACACATGCATACACACGAAACCGCCGGTATTGCTTATGATCGTTCAGATAACGCAAAGCCATCCCGGCCTGGTCTGAAGCCTGCCACAGCCAGCCCTCCGAGAGATGACACGTTGGGGACTATTTGAATAGGCTATCCGCTGCCGGTCAAAGAAACCGGTTTCAGTTAACGGAATATTTTTATTGAGGTGGGTGTTTATCTGGTGTTCACCAGCAGGCAACAACAAAGAACATATGCACGCATACCTGAAACATACGCATATCTGCAATACGCCTGCACATATCGCGCACACATATGCATATACACATATACACACATACATACAAACACACACACACATGCAGATATACATGCATGCACATATACACACACGCACACACACATACACATATGCACACACATATGAAGTATAATACATCTGTGTAGGGAGAGAAGGGGAAATTGTTCCAAGGTGGGCTCTCTGCCCTTGTGACTTTGGAGCGGAGGAAGGGGTGAGGTTCCCATAGGATCTAGACACTGATGCAGAGACTACTAGCTCATAGTCGCCATCTTGGTTACAACCCATCACAGCAGCTGTAATCCCTGATTTATCTATCTGTGACTGAATGAAGAGTCTTCCAGGGCAGGGGTCACGTCTTCATCTGCGTGTACTGGCTGGTTAGCGCAGGGTGTGAGCTGGGCTTGAAACCCCTATAATCTATACGGAACCAGGATCTGACAGTTCTCCTGTACTGGGGAATGGAATGGGGAGTGATGTGGGGTTGTGGTCCTTAGTAATTTGGGTGTGAGCCTCCATAAACTTGCATTTGCAAATAGCTCCTAAAAGTAACTTGCGGTAAGCTTCCAAAACCCTTCAGGCAGAATGCTTTTTGGGCATGGGGGTGCTCCTTAAGCCAATCCACAGCAATGTGGACTTCTTGGAGACACTGAAGCAGGGGCAGGCCTAGGGGAGTTGGCTGGAATCTTGTGATGGAATTTACAGTCTTAGAAAGGCCTGATTGTCCCTAAAATATCTTCCCCTACTAAACCTGTCATCACATCTGCAATCCTCCCTCTGGTTGTGCCTGTGGTTCTCAGCCCTAGCTGCACCTTAGAGGCACCTGCAAAGCTCAAGCCGGACACTCGAAGCTTCCACCAAAGATTCGAGTTCCATGGTCTGGGGTAGGACCTGGGCATCAGTTCTTTAAAAGCTCTCCAGATGATTCCAAGGGGTGGTCAGGACTGAGACCCCCTCACTGACACGCCAGGAGCCACAGAGCAGCGGGTCCTCTTCTTTATGTTTCTCCACTTGCATTCATGAGATTGTTTCAAGAGAGTTCCTATTACTGAGCTGCCAACGGTACCTGCTTCCATTTTCATTTTAAAATAATAAATGTATGCAATAATTATTTCAAGATTGTCCCCTTAGAGCTTGCTGCCTCTAAGTACTCACGAGTGAGGCCATGTGGCCCTCGGCAGAGGAAGGCTCAGATTTTGCCACTCAGTTTGCTGAGTACAGACAGGGGGAGTACTTCTGACAGTCACAGAATTTTATATTCTTTTTGTCTTTTTTTTAAGACCCAGGGTCTTGTCTGGTCTTGAACTCCTGGCCTCAAGTGATCATCCTCCAGACATTATTCTTAGTCTTAGTTTTATATGGATTAATTCATACCCAAAATGGATATTGGCTAAATAAATAACGCACTTGAAATGCTGACATTTATGAAGAAAATAATGATTATGTTATTTTCCGATTATATTAAGTATTCCTTAAATATTTTACCAATTGCATTCATTGAATTGAAACTCTTAAAGGACAGTCTCTGGTGTCTCAAAATCTTGTCTAAAAGAGAAAATACAGTGATTCTTTTATCCAGTTGCTTTTCTGTTTATTAAAAATAAAACTCGACAAAAGAGGCATCTCCCCTCTTACCACTTTCAGACAAAATATGAACATTTTAGAGAACCGAGTTCATGATCTATTCTTGATGCCCTAAGGATGATTCACTTCAAGCTGCATTTTACCATTTGTTGTTTGCTCATCAAACACAGTACAACAGGTCATTTTAAGAATGGTTTGTCAATGAATTGTGCTTTCTCATGTGAAAGTGGGGCACGGTGGCTCAGGCCTGTAATCCCAGCACTTTGGGAGGCTAAGGTGGAAACATCTCTTGAGCCTAGGAGTTGGAGGCCAGCCTGGGCAACATAGTTAGACAACAAAAATTTAAAAACAAAAATCAGCCATATGTGGTTGTAGCTACTGAAGAGGCTGAGGCAGGAGGATCCCGTGAGCCCAGGAGTTTGAGACTGCAGTGAGCTATGCTCGCAGCACTACACTCCAGCCTGGGTGACAGAGCCAGACCCTGTCTCTAAAAAACAAAAAAAGAAAAAAACCAAAAGAGGTCAGGCACGGTGGCTCACACCTGTAATCCCAGCACTTTGGGAGGCTGAGGCGGGTGGATCACCTGAGGTTAGGAGTTCAAGACCAGCCTGGCCAACATGGTGAAACCCCGTCTCTGCTAAAAATACAAAATTAGCCGGGCGTGGTGGCACACGCCTGTAATCCCAGCTACTCCGGAGGCTGAGGCAGGAGAATTTCTTGAACCCAGGTGGCAGAGGTTGCAGTGAGCTGAGATCATGCCACTGCACTCCAGCCTGGTCGACTGAGTGAGACTCTGTCTCACAAAAGAAAGAAAGAAAAAATAATGTGAAATTTGTCAGAATCAAGATGGAGTCACTTGTGTCAAACCCTGACAAAATGGAGCTGGGTAAAACCATGAAGGAAGGGTTTTCATACACAATTGTCTGGTAACGAAAATTATCACAAAAATCTCTGCCCAAACCAGGCCACTGCAACCTTATACAAAAAATAATTCTGCAAGGAAATCTGCTCAGCAACTGCCTTGGACTGATACCACCCTTGTTATTGATCCATGTAGTCAAGGATAATTGTTTCAACACACCTTGTATAATCCTCTTCATTTTACCTTTAAAAACACTTGTCTTCCCGTCCCTCCCTGAATATGCCCATCGCTTATCATGGCACACATATTCAGCACTGTGATGCCCGTTCCTAAATACATTCATTGTCTTCGGAGAATCCTCCTCTGTTTGTTATTCAGACTCACACTCATGTAAAAGTTCAAGTAGGTTAAATAGCACAAACCACCCATTAAATGAGAAAAGTGAGAATGCATCAAACAAATTACAATCATCATTAATATTACATTCGAAACACTTTGTAAGACATCCTTTAATACACTGATCTAAAATAAGCTACTAACATTAAGATGAGGTGTGCTCAATGGCATGTAAAAATAATGCTTTTTTATTTTGAAGGAGACTTTTCATATTATACATTGCGTGAAAGAGGTTCATAGACCGAACACTTATGGGAAACAGCCTCTTTCCTTTAACTCGATTATTGGAATCACACAGTAACTTGTTAAACAGAGACTTTGGGTTTCCACCCAAACCCACAAAACAGAGTATCCAAGAGAAATGCCAGGCCCCTCTATTTTTGTTTGTTTGTTTGTTTATTGTTTTTTTTGAGACAGAGTCTCGCTTCTTCACCTAGGCTGGAGTGTAATGGCTTGATCTCGGCTCACTGCAACCTCCACCTCCCAGGTTCAAGCAATTCTCCTGCCCCAGCCTCCCCAGTAGCTGGGATTGCAGGCATGTGCCGCCATGCCCAGCTAATTTTTGTATTTTTAGTAGAGATGGGGTTTCGCCCTGTTGGCTAGGCTGGTCTTGAACTCCTGACCTCAAGTAATCCACCTGCCTTGGCCTCCCAAATTGCTGGGATTACAAGCATGAGCCACTGCGCCTGGCCAGGCCCCTCTATTTTTAATAAGCACCCCAGACGATTCTGATGATGAACCTGGTGTGGGAAACACCCATCTTGTTAGAAAGCAGGTTCCAGGGGCAGAAAGAAGCCAGAATAGCATGTTTGCTGGCAGGGGAAGGAACTGACTAGGTAGAAGGAGGCCAGATCTGAATGTAGTCCTGCCATGGAAGATCCTAGAAAGCTGGGGTAAAGGCAGGAAGAACCAAAAGGGATGAATGGAGGATCAGGCGAGGCTTAAAGATGCAATGCAGTAGACCCAATTACTTCTCTCAGATGTGTCTCATATTACGTAACCTTGGAAAGTTACTGACCTCAGTTTCCTTGTCTGTATAATGGGGATTAAAAAAAAAAAATCAATGTCCTCAGAGTGCTGTAAGGATTAAATAAAATCATCTAGGCAAAGCATTTAAACCCAAAGCAGCTAAACATAAACCGAGAACCCAAAGAGAGGCTGAGAATGGTTCTGAAGAGTGATTTTGGCTGTCTTTGACCTGTCTTAGTGAAATTATTGTATTTTGTGAAACTACCTACCTGTATGTTTTCCTGCTTTTTTAGGGAAGGACAATTCTTTATAAATCCCACCAGTCCGGGATCCCATGTCATTTCACTCGGCTGGTCCTTCAATCATTAAACACTCTCTCCAAGCCTGGAAATTATTATTTTTTTTTTTGAGGTGGTCAAGTTGGAGCATTTAGTGAATAAGGCTAGACAATGCTGTGTTTTTAACATAGTTTCTGCAGGATTTTCTGTGTGAAGATGATGTTCTAGAGAAAGGGAGTTTTATGTGGCCAACCTCTATTAAGTGAGCAAAGAAGCGAGGTTGGGGGTTGGGAGCTGCACATGCTGAGATCTTTGATTTAATTCTCACTGAAAGCAATCTTTTATTTAACATCTTTCCACGATGAAAATGTAATTGTTAGCTAGGCTTACAAATTGGAGGTACAATTCTAAAGACCATAGAATAACTCACTGGAAGCATACAAGCTGGTAATGAGATTAGAGGCTCAACTCTCAGACATCACAGGGAATAAAATACATATTCAAATGCCCTCCTGTATCTTTCAGGAAGCCAGGGATGGACTCCCAGTGCAAATAAATGTTATGCAAATACAGTGTGCATCTATTAGAGAAGTGATGAAAAACAGAAAGAAAGTAATCTTGAGACCTCCCTTTTCCTTAAAGAAAAGATGTGGCTGTTTCCGAATTGCTCCCCTCCAAGGACACGTCTGCTCCCTTCTCCGCCTGGCTGGCTTTGCAGAGGTTGAAGGGGAAGACCTGGGAAGACACATGCCAATGAACCCCGCCTGGCTGCTGGGCAACCAGGGTGCTCAAGATGCAAACTGAGCTGCAGCAATAAAGTCAAAAGGAGGAAAAAGAATGAAATGGTGGTTTTCATTTTTATCCCTTGTGGTTAGGCATGGTTCCTCTCAATCTATTGTTAGACTTGATTGTGTTTGCGTATCTCTACTTGCCTTTCAGACACAATGCTCTTCACTGCTTAAAATGATTCGCATATTCCAGCAGCAATTCCTACAGCAGAAGTATGCCGCATGGTGATGATTATTTGTATCAGAAGAATTTGATCGGGAGTTTGGGACATTCCTGTTCATAAAGTTACATATCCGTGGGTTCTGTCCTTGATGATTTTTTCTCTCTAGTCTATAGTCTGACTAAAATCTAGCACGAGAAATGTGTAAGTGAATTTTAGAAGAAGAACATGAGTCATCTGCTATGATAAATCCAATGTGCCATTTAAAATTTACTAAGAAGGTCTAAAACCAGTGCCTTTCAAATCGTGAACTCACCTGGGTTTGCTGGTGCAAGTTTGTATTTCCAGTTACTCAGGAGGCTGAGGAGGGAGGATTGTTTGAGGCCACAGTGCAGTATCAACGTGTCTGGAAATAGCCATTGTACTCCAGTCTGGGCAACACAGGGAGATCTCATCTCTACGAAGTGTTTTTTAATATTATGAACTCAATCCGTAAGTGAGCTCATTACCATGAAGCAAGTTTCCTCTTAAATGGGTGAGGCTGGGTGCAGTAGCTCACGGTTGTAATCCCAGCACTTTGGGAGGCCAAGGCGGACGGATCACTGGAGGTCGGGAGTTTGAGACCAGCCTGGCCAACATGGTGAAATCCCGTCTCTACTAAAAATACAAAAAGTAGCCAGGCATGGTGGCGCCTGCCTGTAATCCCAGCTCCTTTGGATGCTAAGGCATGAGAATTGCTTGAACCTGGAAGGTGGAGGTTGCAGTGAACTGAGATGGTGCCATAGCACTCCAGCCTGAGCAATAGAGCAAGACTGTCTCAAAAAAAAAAAAAAAAAAGGGTGAGAAAATGGGGAAAATAACAAATGGTCTGATGTCTGGGTGTGACCCCAAACCTTATTCTCCAGGTAGCATTCTCTAGAAGGGATAGAAACCATGGGTACACACTGAGTGTTAGGAGACACTATGCAGAGCTCATATTGATCCAGGCAGGGATGTAGCGGTGGTTGCTTACAATATGCTATTAGGTTGGTGCAAAAGTAATTGTGGTTTTTGCTACTAAAATAATGGCAAAAACAACAATTTCTTTTGCACCAACCTATACAAATTTCTTCTACTTTGAAAACAAAACTGTGGCGGAATTAAAAATTGGTGTGTGAACTTATCAGCGATGACGAGATGATCGGTTTCTAGAATATCATCTTTCCTTTCCCGCAGTCCCCAAGAGCCTGATGATTCATGATCTCTTAGGCTAACAAATCTAAATTTCAAAAAGATAATAGAAACCCTGACCACTTAGTTACTTCCCAAGGCACAGAGTACTTATTTATCTTTTTTTTTTTAAATAGATGGAATCTCCCTCTGTTGCCCAACCTGGAGTGCAGTGGTGCGATCTCGGCTCACTGCAACCTCCACCTCCCAGGTTCAAGCAATTCTCCTGCCTCAGCCTCCCAAATAACTGGGATTACAGGTGCCTGTCACCACGCTCCACTAATTTTTGTATTTTTAGTAGAGACCGGGTTTAACCATGTTGGCCAGGCTGGTCTGGAGCTCCTGACCTCAGGCGATCCACCCACCTTGGCTTCCCAAAGTGCTGGGATTATAGGCGTGAGCCACAGCGCCTGGCCTTTGTTTATCTTTATGTAAGAAACAGTCAGAGTACAGAAGTATTCTCTGCTCATATTGATGCTGTTCTTACTCTGTTTGCTACCTGGTAATAAAAATATGTTGAAGGAATGAGTGGTGAACGGATGGAAAAATGTGGATAAAGAGGAACGTTTGCAGGGAGATAATATATTTTTGTTTACAGTTACAGAATATGTTTTTATTACGGTTGGATCAATATATTTAAAAAAATTAAAAAATACATGTAAAAAAACTGCTTAATTGGGTAAATAGTCATAGGTTTTGCATCTGGATTTATAATTAGCAAACCGGAAAAAAAAGACAACTTCCGGATCACCAATAAAATTACCGATGTATTTAGAAGTTTCATTTCCTTAGGAAGTGTGCTTATTCATAACATGTTTTCATAGAAACTTTTTTTTTTTTTCTGAGACAGAGTCTCGCTCTGTTGCCCAGGCTGGAGTGCAGTGGTGCGATCTTGGCTCACTGCAACCTCTGCCTCCCTGGTTCAAGCAATTGTCCTGCCTCAGCCTCCTGAGTAGCTAGGATTACAGGCGTGCACCACCACGTCTGGCTAACTTTTGTATTTTAGTGGGGTGGGTGGGGGGTGTCTCACCATGTTAGCTAGGCTGGTCTCGAGCTCCTGACCTCATGATCCACCCACCTCATTCTCCCAAAGTGCTGGGATTACAGGCATGAGCCACCGCAGCCAAGCAGAAACTTTTTTAAAGTGTTGTTTTCCTGCCATTTTGTGGTTCCACTGAACGGCTGGGAGAATACCCACCAAGTACTGGTTAAGAAGAGAGAATACCAAAGTCCCCCACACCTTTGCTTCCCTCCTTCCCACGCTCCCCAACTAAGAGAACTGTGTGTTCGTCCTTCCTCAGACAGAAGAGTTCCTGGAAATGCCTTTTGTTTGAAAACACTGACTGTGCCTCACAGCTCAGAGCTGAGAACAGTGGACAAGTCTGGCTATTAAGGAATAAACCTTGTGAAGCAGGCGGCGGTGGAAGACACGGTCCGCTTCTTGTACGGTGGAGAGTCTGATTTGGGATAATTTGGGATATGGGCAAATATGTTCACCCACCTTCCTAAAATGCGTTTAACTTGATATTTATATGAAACAGTTATTAAACATTTGAGAATGGTCTGAATAATGTGTGCCGGCCTGTCTGTTTTCCTGTTAGTCTCTGGTTTGAAGGAGGGGTATTCCCAGATTCGGTGTCATTTTCCCCTGGGCAGTCATCCTTCCTCATTTCTTACACCTCATGCAGGAAAATGAACCACCACAGCCACAGGCAGGTGAAATCCATCGGCTATGCCCAGTTTCTCCCCAATATCCTTAGCTATTAATGTCATTCGTTTTTTGGAAGCCACTTCAAAGCCTTTTTGGAATAAAATAGTTATTATACATCATTCAGCAGTATGCGTGCAGTTGCATTCTGGGAGGAATTACATTTCTTCTAATGTTGGACTCAACATCACTGGAATTAATTCTTTAGAAAACACTCTTTTCAATTCCATTTTCTCTCACTTTGAAAAATACAGACGCCGGGCGCGGTGGCTCAAGCCCGTAATCCTAGCACTTTGGGAGGCCGAGACGGGCGGATCACGAGGTCAGGAGATCGAGACCATCCTGGCGAACACGGTGAAACCCCGTCTCTACTAAAAAATACAAAAAACTAGCCGGGCGATGTGGCGGGCGCCTGTAGTCCCAGCTACTCGGGAGGCTGAGGCAGGAGAATGGCGTGAACCCGGGAGGCGGTGCTTGCAGTGAGCCAAGATCGCGCCACTGCACTCCAGCCTGGGCGAAAGGAGGAGACCCCGGCTAAAAAAAAAAAAAAAAAAAAAAAAAGAAAAATACAGACTATGTGTCAAACCTGTTTCCCTGAAAGGGGCCAAAAGTAGCAAAATTAATCACCAAGAGCTGTCTTCACTGAATACAAAGTTACATAAAGGCCTTTGAAGACCAGACAGTACTTAAACTCCATGCGGGCGGGCGTGGTTATGGATGTGAACTCTGTGGAGAGCATGTGAGCGCTGGCTCCAAGCCCAAAGCATGCCCACACAGCCGCCTGGGTAGACGAGCTATCTGAGGGATTGTCTTTAAGCAAAACCATCTGTCGCTGTGGTCCGAAGGGCGTGGCATGGGCTCTGCCACAGCAGTGACTTTGGGGTTGAGCCTGTCTCTGAAATGCAGCGCACTGGCAAACTGAGAGAACAGTCTTACTTACTGTCAGACTGGGATTTGCTGACGCTGAACTTGGAGTGGAGTTTTAGAAGGAGTATAATCAGCATCAAAAGAGATGCCAGTCTGCTGAACTTTAAAATAGGTTATTAACAAAAAGCAAAATCTGCAGAGTAGTCTGCAATTGCATAGCTTCTAAAGTATAGCTGTGGTTTAGCCCAAAGTTGGTCATCAGAACTAGCACTGGTTTCTAGAATATACACAGGAGGACGGGGGTAGGAGGAGCAACAAAGATCTTCAAGCATAAACTTACACACACACACACACACACACACACACACACACACACTCCTTGCTCAGAGGTCTATATAAACATTATAAGTAACTTTAATTATTTTAAAAATAAGAAAGAGCAAACGTTCCAGTTATTCTTAGTTCTTCATCAATCATTGACCCAAATTGGATGTTTTCGGAAAGCAGTTTATATCTCCTTATAAATGTATTTACTTATTTGTTGAATCTTGGCCTTGTGACTTCTGTTCTGGGCAAACTGAGGTCAGGTCGTTTTGAGGGTTTGAGTTAGAGAACCCCTGGGAAAGGAACTTCAATTATTCTTCTGTCTGGATGAGTGTCAGAACAATTCATCATAACAACGGGTACGAATGCACGTAATTCTGTAAAAGTCCCTCCTTGAACCAAGACATTGGCATCTGTTCCATTGCCTTGAGCTTTTTTCTGGTTTCAGTTCACCAAACCCTTTTTGCTTGGGCAGAATTTAAGCCCCGTGGCTGAGGTATATACAGTCACAAGACAATGAGTAGCAGCAATTCGATAATTAGCTGAAATACTTGGGAGGTGCAGACAACTAAGGTAAGTAATTTGGGCTGCACTTGGAAGCAAATATTCTGGCCAACTAGAGAGAAGGAGAGAAGGGTAAAATAGAGGCTTTCATTGAAATGCCCTTACCTGCACTAAGCAAACCTGGGTGAAAATATAAATACACACAAAAGCCAAAAGGGAATCAGGACGTGATTATTTGTTTTAGAAAGGAGGGTGACGTGGGACTCTAATGTTCTTTTGGCTTGTAGTAAGATATCTTCAAACATCATCTCGATGTAAATTTTCCCCCACTTCCTTAGCCTAACCTTCAAGAAGAATTAAAATTGTGTCAGTGATACAAAGAGAGATAAGCCAGGGTTTCCCATTCCCCAATAATGCTCTTGAGATTCTAACAGAAAGGCCACCAGAGGGAGGAAACAAGAAGTTTGCCCTGGAAAGAGAGGAAATGAAGAGCCTGAAGTCCCCGGGAGGGTGTGGAAGGGAACATGGTGGCAGGGGTGGCCTTGGACATGGGTGGGGAGGGACTTGGGAATGGAGAAGGCCGACTGGCAGCCAGCATACAGCAACCACCACCTCATGGAAGCCAAACCATGTCTGTGGATCGTGTATTGCAGGCAGTGAGAAGCTGCTTGTCCTGTCCTTGTTGGACCAGGACCTCCAAGAGCACCCAGCTGCCCACTGACTATAGATGGTATGCCCATCTCTGCTGAAACACCTGGATGAGCCGCCTCACAATGGCTTCAAGTTACTTGCCTCGAATGGCTCAAACCATACAATTCCCTCCAAAACAGCATTGGTCCTTGTTATTCAGAAATGCTGTTGGGGACAAATCCAAGCCCCTTTATGTGGGTGAGGCTAAGTGGTGAAGTATATCACCTGCTACAAATTCATGTCCATTCAAATAAATGTATAGAAATTTAATCAAACCATATCTTTCCAGGAGCCTGTCTGCTCCATCAGGTAAGGGACAATGGAATTCAGCCTTAGTTTTCTGAACCAAGAGCTCTTGCTCACCTAGTCCTGAGTGGCTCAATATGTGATCAGATTGAGGCTGCAAAAACTGAACAAGATGCTGGACACACAGATATGAGTGGATACCAAATGAGGTAGACATCAACCCAAAACTCCCTTCACAACTCCTTGAATGATACTGAAGGACCTCAATCCCTTTTTCACTCACTCCATAGAATAAAATCACAACTGGGTACCAGTCTAGAAAGTCTCTGTGTTATGTGACACTACTCATGCAAATACAGTCAGGACAACATCCCTGCCCTGCAGGGCATTAATGATTTTACAACCAACATTCACTATAGTTAAAAGATCACTTAAGTCCTTTTCAGCTTGAATGTTAAGTGATTCTACTAAAGTTTAGTTGAATATCTATCTTGGGGCATTTGGGTGTCAAATGCAATATTGTGGACTTACTTTGCTGAGCGGCTGTTGCGTGTTTTGGTGAGGGGCGTACAACAAGCCAGGGCATCTCAGGAATAAGGAGGCTTTAGAAACAGTTGCTGCCACACTCATCATCACCCTGTGGATACTTCCATGAGGTTATATTACAAGTTCACGGCTCTATGAACTTGTATTACATAAAAGACACAGTGTTGATTAATTTTGGTTCTTTTTCTTGACCTTTGACTCAGTGAATAATAACTAGTTTGGGGCTAATTTTAATGTGCTTGATAAAAAAAAATCATAGCCACTAATGCTTAAATAGTATCTGAGCCTTAATATCATTGTGAGAATGTCAGTAGAAATAAATGGTTTCTCGGCTGGGTGCGGTGGCCCACGCCTGAAATCCCAGCACTTTGAGAGGCCGAGACGGGCGGATCACGAGGTCAGGAGATGGAGACCATCCTGGCTAACACAGTGAAACCCCATCTCTACTAAAAATACAAAAAATTAGCCAGGCGTGGTGGCGGGGACCTGTAGTCCCAGCTACTCGGGAGGCTGAGGCAGGAGACCGGCGTGAACCCAGGAGGCGGAGCTTGCAGTGAGCCAAGATTGCACCACTGCACTCCAGCCTGGGTGACAGAGCGAGACTCTGTTTCAAAAAATAAATAAATAAATAAATAAATAAATAAAATAAAACAAAGAAATAAATGGTTTCTCAAGGCAGACAACAGGTTCTTGAAACAATGTTTAGATTATCTGCTTATTAAAAGGAGTAGAAATATAAATATTATTCTCCTTCTCCAACTTTTTCTCGGGAAATTTTTCAAATATTCAGAAAAGTTGACAGAATAGTATAATAAAGTCCTAAATCCTTTTTCTTAGATACAATAATTATTCATGTTTTGCTATATATGCTTCCTAGATTTACCTACTTATTTACTTATTTATTGCGAAGCCAGTTGAAAGACAGTTTTTAACATCACAACACTTCATGACTGAGAACTTCAGCATACAAAGCCTAAAAACAAGAACATTTCCATTACAAAATACCATTATTGCACTTAAGAAAATAAACAAAACTTCTGAAATATCATTTGTATCCTGTTTATATTTAAGTTTTCCCAGTGGTCTAAGAATTATTCTCTCCGCTTATTATATAGCTTCATTTTTATGTGCTAGGAGTGACTTCACTGACACTTTGCTTCACTCTGTTGTCAGAAAGCAGGACTTGAGAGGTTATTCTAATACTGAAAGTATCGTGCTGATAAATGCACTTCTAAAATCAGTTACTTGGAGGCATTTTAATTTGAGAACAAAGTTTACCTGGCAGGATCACTAGAAATCCATGTTGGTGAACTGTCTATATGTATAGGCATATAGCCGACAATTAGCAAATGTTACCTGAAAGTTTTCCCAGCCCAGATCACGGTGGAGCAACTTTACGGCTGATGATGTTGGAGTCTTCATGTTCTGCTGTTCATGCATTGGAACAGCTCCCAGTCTACCGGAAATTTCAGTTGCAGATTCTCCTCATCCCATCACCAAATAGACATAAGATGTTCCTCAGATGTTGTGAGGATTATCAGACTCAGACAAGAATTTTTACTTGAAAGGATGTCCATCCTACAATCCGAGTGCTCAGTTGCTACTTTTAAAAGCACCTGGAGGCCAGATGCGGTGGCTCACACCTGTAATCCCAGCACTTTGGGAGGCTGAGGCGGGCAGATCACCTGAGGCCAGGAGTTTGAGACCAGCCTGAACAATACAAAAATTAGCTGGGCATGGTGGTGGGCACCTATAGTCCCAGCTACTTGGGAGACTGAGACAGGAGAATTCCTTGAACTCGGGAGGCGGAGGTTGCAGTGAGCCGAGATCACACCACTGCACTCCAGCCTGGGCAACAGAGCCAGACTCCGTTTCAAAAAAAGAAAAAAAAAAAACACCACGTGGATACGCCCTCAACCAACAAGATACCTGCACTTCCCCTGGCCAGAGAACACGAACTTCACCATTTGCTGCTCTCAGGACACAGCAGTCTACAGAACAGAAGCAGGCCCTCCTCTCACAGGATTTACATGCTAGTGAGGAGGCAGGTCGTAGTACACGTATCACGGCACGCACTCTGAAGAAACACAAAACGCATGTTACATGCTAGTGAGGAGACAGGTCACAGTACACGTATCACGGCGCGCACTCTGAAGAAACACAAAACGCATGGAGAAAGAGATGATGGGCAGGGGTGGGAGTGAGCTCTTTCAGGTGGGTGGCCAAGAAGCGCCTCTCTGAGAAGGTGGTGGATTCCAGCAGAGATCAGGGAGGGAGTCATTTGGGAGGAGGCAGGGCAAAGTTTTAGGCTGGCTCTGTCACCCATGCTGGAGTGCAGTGGCATGATCTTGGCTCACTGCAACCTCTGCCCCCTCCAGGTTCAAGAGATTTTCCTGTCTCAGCCTCCTGAGTAGCTGGGACTATAGGTGCCTGCCACCATACCCAGCTACTGCTTGTATTTTTAGTAGAGACAGGGTTTCACCATATTGGTCAGGCTGGTCTTGAACTCCTGACCTTAGGACCCACCTGGCATATCTAGGAGGAGTGGACTAGAGAATGTAGGGGTGTGAGGGATGAGACGGAAGACTGGGGGGACAGCGTGAGGCGGAGGCCATGTAGAAGCCTTGCAGGTCAAGTGAAGTTTGTGGAGTTTAACTCTCAGTCAGGAAGCGTTGGAGGGAAGCCATTCGCCACCCACATTTAGTAACAACGCACTTCAATGTCGTGCTTATCCGTGGACCAATTTTCCTCAGCTCCTTTTTGTCTTCCACATTTTCCCAGGCTTTAAATTCTAATTCATGCATTTTTTATTGTATATATATTTTGGCAAGTCATCTTAAATATTTTGTGGAATTAAATAAGACACATCTGTATCTACATATTAATAGCTATGTCTCTATCCATGTGGTAAAAATTTTAAAGTTATATTACTTGTTGGGGGTTTATATTACTGGTGAATATAAAGACTGATGTCTGCTCAAAACATGTCAGAACAAAGTTCAGGCACAGAAATTTTATTTCTATTCAGAATATAAGATGATGCTGAATCAAAGTGTAATAATGATCTCTTATTTAATCTAACCATACAAAGGAATCCCATGTTTGTCGTAACGTAAGAGATAGCTCCAGTATAAAAATTATGGGCAAGCATTATGTCACTATGTCTCAAGTCAATGTTGATCTCAAAATATTTCAGATTTGAACTCCAAACTTTCCTTATTTTTCCTACATAGTTTCCACAAACAAGCTCACTAACTCTGCCCATGATAGCCTACAGAAAGTAGGCTGAGTGAATGTCTCAATGTGCTAACAAATGTAAAAAAAAATGTTTAACTTCAGCTCCTAAAATAATGTTAAATCACTTTATGTATTTATGCATTCATACCATTAGGGAAAATACAGTGGGTTGTGGAGGAGGTACAAACGCTGTGACTGTCCATAGGCTGTTTGCTGAACAACCTCACAGCTTATATGTTTATTTTAAGAATGTTTACTGGAATGCCAGTATGTGAAACGCACACAACTCCAGTGACCCGCCCTCCACCCCCCAATCCATAGGATTATTTGGTGCTGTGACTAACGCTGATCAGCTTGGGTTTTCACATTGATTCTTAGGAGTCTGGGTGTTCAAAAATGGCAACTTAAATTTAGCAAATAGCTCAGTGGCAGCTTAGGCCTTGAGTCACAAATTCCATCCTTAGAAAGCCGGCAGCATGAAACCTAATTCACATTGGCAAGAATTTGCAGAAATGAGATAGTGAAGAATGAGGCTGGGATTGCTTTGGAGTAGCTAGGTTGAGAAGGAATACACAGATAAAAACATTCATAGAGAATTCACATTGCTGACAGTCTCGGTGGTCATCTGCAGTCCCCCTTTCTTTGTAGTTGAGGAAACAGAGACAGAGTGAGTACAAGTGATGGGCCGTGGCCACACAGATAGTTCACCTGCAGTGACAAAAGAGAAGTGACCATGGAGATAATTCAGAGAAGAATTTGCTTAGATAAATTTCCAAATTACTGCACTAGTGCTTGTTCATTGCATTGAATTTGGAAAACACAAAAAGTGCACAAAGAAAAAGAAAAGTCAGTAATCCCATTCTTGAGAGAAAATCACCATGAACGTTTTAGTTTGCTCCCTTTTAAGATGGTTTTGGCCTAGGATATGAGCCTCCGGTAAAATCTGGATTTGATGATGGGTTGTGAAATTTTCCCCAATGTCCCATTACTGTCCCTTCACAAGATCAAGGGACAGCATTGTTCCCGTGGGAAGACCAGTATTGGCTCTCATCTTTCACTCAGTTATCCATTTGATAAGTATTTAGTGAGCATTTATCATGTGTCAGGCACTGTGCTAGGCACTGGGAATACAAACAGGAATGAGACAGTTCTCTAGTCCCTACCCTTGTGGAGATTACACCCCAGCCAGGAAAACATAACAAACACTCATTATAATTATGAACCAATGCAGGGCACCAGGAGACGGTATAATAGTATCTCCTGACACATCCCAGACCAAGCGAGGCCTGAGCTAGGATCAGCCTTGCTGCTCAGAGTGGCCGGCGGACGGTCATGAGCTCTGACAGCCCTTCAGAAATGCAGAATCTCAGGCCCTACCCAGGCCTCCTGAATCATAATTTACTTTGTAACAAGTTCCCAGGAAATTCACAGGCACTGGAGGGTTTGAAAAGCACCGGTCTAAAGGAAGAATGGGAATGAGCAGTCCAGGGCAGGAGTGGCAGGCATTCCCCACTAAGGGCCTGTGAGCAGGTCTCCAGGGAAGGCACAGGACCGCTGGAAACCGTGAACACCAGTGTGCTGGAACCCGGGCCAGACCAGTGAGTGGATGTGCAGGGGCCTGGCCAAGCAGGGCCTTGGTGTGGGACTAGCCCTCCACCCGGGGCCTCTCCAGACCCTCTTGGAGCCTTGTTTCTTGAATCTGCTAAGAAACAAAGATCTCCTCCCTGTCCCCTTGGGCTATTGTGGGGATCAAATCAGTGACTGTATCTGAAAACATTCAGAACTCTGAGGTCCCATCCCTTTTGTTTTGAAGAGAAACAGAGAAGAGCTGCAGGGTTTTTTTTTTTTTTTTTTTTTTTTTTTGGTTTTTTTTTGAGACTTGAGTCTTGCTCTGTCGCCAGACTGGAGTGCAGTGGTGCGACCTCCGCTCACCGCAACCTCTGCCTCCCAGGTTCAAGCGATTCACCTGCCTCAGCCTCTCAAGTAGCTGGGACTACAGGCGTGCATCACCACACCCAGCTAATTTTTGTATTTTTAGTAGAGACGGGGTCTCACCATGTTGGCCAGAATGGTCTTGATCTCTTGACCTCGTGATCTGCCTGCCTCGGCCTCCCAAAGTGCTGGGATTACAGGCTTGAGCCACCGCACCTGGCCAAGAGCTGCAGTTTTGCAGGATGCTCTATGAACTATCTAACCGTGTCCAGAACAACTGGTGAGGCAGAACTCAACATGCAAATCATGGTGCTCCTGTGAACAGCTTGTCAATCACATGAGGCTCCATACTCTTTGCAAGCACAGATAGTGATTAAAAAAAAAAAAAACCCTCTTTAGCTCTCCCTTTAGGGGCCGGGGGAGGTAAAGTAGGTGGGGTGGGAGTGGGGGTTACAAATAGTGGAACCTGTGGGGTTAGGGAGCCCTGGGGCGAGCACCTCCTCTCCCACCCCACGCTCACTGCTCACCTCCTGGCTCTAGAAGTTAATCTTATTTTTCAGACTATAGCAGCACCAAGTTCCCTATTGTGCTGTCAAGATGCCAGATGAGTAGGTCACAGAGGGAGACCTGGAGGGATGCCTCCGGGCTTTTGCATTGTCTTGCTGTTCACTTTGAGGGCCAGGGAGAATACAGCGAACCTAAAAAAAAAAATCTAAATCCAAACAAAACCACCTCCGAAGAAAAATAAACAGGACACCCCAACACCGCCTGGGAAGAAAAGGCCTTGGGTTTCATGAAGTCTTTTGTTCTCATTATTTACTCTTATTAATCAGATTGAAGTATCTGGTTTCCAAAGCTCTTACCTACAACAGGGCTCCTTCTTGGCTACACCTTTGTAATTCTAAACCAGGCTTGGAAGATGGGCAGGTGACCCAGAGAGCTCCTCTTTGTTCTCCATTTGCACATTCTATTTTGTAGCCTCCTGCAATGAACTAGCGGATCAGCTGGATTTACAACCCGAAACCACTCGTCTCCTCTGTATCTGTTACCGACATTTATATAACACAAGTCCTCAAAGGTGTTTACTGCACACTTTCTGCCATGTACCATTTTATTTGTCCTCACAACAGTCGTGGGCTTTTTAATTTTTGTTTTATATTCCCATTTCATAGAAAGGCAAATGGAGGCAAAGAAATGTCAAGTGAGCAGTTTGAGACTATACGATTGGAGTTAATCAGTGGCTGGGCAGGACCAATAGTTAGAAATAGTCAGAAGTTCTAACACTCACTTCAGAGCTTCTTTCATCATCATCATTATTAGAAAATTATCTTTTGGCCGGGCGCGGTGGCTCACGCCTGTAATCCCAGCACTTTGGGAGGCCGAGACGGGCGGATCACGAGGTCAGGAGATCAAGACCATCCTGGCTAACACGGTGAAACCCCGTCTCTACTAAAAAATACAAAAAACTAGCCGGGTGAGGTGGCGGCGCCTGTAGTCTCAGCTACTCTGGAGGCTAAGGCAGGAGAATGGCGTAAAACCCGGGAGGCGGAGGTTGCAGTGAGCTGACATCCGGCCATTGCACTCTAGCCTGGGTGACAGAGCGAGATTCCGTCTCAAAAAAAAAAAAAAAAAAAAAAAGAAAATTACTTTTGTCTATTTAATATCTTTAATAATTATATCATTTCTAAAGCTTTCCACAAAGGGCCATTGCAGTTCTTCAATTTATTGCAAACATATCTTTAAAAAAATGTCAGTCCTAATATTGAAGCTGTAATACAAATTTTAAAATTATTGTCATTATACCGTAAACTACAATGAAGAACATCTTATGTATTTATGTATTTATGTATTTATTTATTTATTTTTTGAGACAGGGTCTCACTCTGCCACCCAGGCTGGAGTGCAGTGGTACAACCTTGGCTCATTGCAACCTCTCACTCCTGGGTTCAAGCGAGTCTTGTGCCCGAGCCTCCTGAGTAGCTGGGATTACAGGCACCCTCCACCACACTCAGCTCATTGTTTTGTATTTTCAGTAGAAACAGGGTTTCACCATGTTGGCCAGGCTGGTCTCAAACTCCTGACCTCAGGTGATTCTCCCTCCTTGGCCTACCAAAGTGTTGGGATTATAGGCGTGAGCCACCGCGCCAAGCCAGAACATCTTATTTAAACAAAAAGGGATTAATATTTCACCAGGCAATAAATGTAGCAGTTTCTTTTCTCTCCATATCTACAACCAATGGTGTTATTTTACAGGCTAATTCTAAAGAGAAGCAATTTTTAAAAAATGATAAAAGCCACGTTTTGCTCAGAACTACTACTGTTCACATACCATATAAGTTGTTTTACAGCAAATACCCATTTGCCAGGCTCCAGATGGCAAAATGCTAAGTTGTGAGTTCAGTATCGTCCAGCTAGTTGTTCGTCTGAGATTCGGCAGCACGTACCGTTGAGAGAGGACACCGTGTTGCCGCCACTTCTCACAGCTGAGTCTACTATGGTAGACCATCCATGTCCTTAAAATGCAAGTCTTAGCAAAAAGCCTCCCACAAATCCACTGGATGTCACAAAGTTCTGTTTGATAAATTCAGTTGCTTCTTCAATTGTATTGTTGATTTCAGGTGCTGCTTTACTTGCTCATTTCTTAGTCTGTCTTTTTTTTTTTTTTTTTTTTTTGAGATGGAGTCTTGCTTTGTCACTAGGCTGGAGTGCAGTGGCGCGATCTGGGCTCATAGCAACTTCTGCCTCCCGGGTTCAAGTGACTCTCCTGCCTCAGCCTCCCAAGTAGCTGGGATTACAGGTGCCCACCACCATGCCCGGCTAATTTTTGTATTTTTAGTAGAGACAGAGTTTCACCATGCTGGCCAGGATGGTCTCGATCTCCTGACCTCATGATCCACACGCCTCAGCCTCCCAAAGTGCTGGGATTACAGGCATGAGCCACCACGCCCAGCCTTTAGTATGTCTTTTTGCTTTGTGTACATCTCTTTCAATTCTCTTCCAGTCAATCTGGAAGTCACCGCAGTTGCTGCAAGCTTCCCAACTTTCGGGAGCAAAAATCCTGCATACCAGCCTGTCACACCACACATTCCGATCTGGGGAGCTACTGAGTATTTTTCTATAACACCATAGGTCTCCAACTGGGCCCAAACACTTGATTCCACCGCTGATGTCTTCTTGCATACTCAGTTAAATCCAACACTTCATAAGAGTCGTCATCACTTTCATATTTTTGGGGGCTGGGGTTAGAGGTCACCATGATACCACAGGTGGCCTCTTTTGGGGTGGTCCCTGCCTGCTCTCCTCTTCCTGGCACTTTCAGAAAATAAGTAATAAAAAAATACTGAGAAGAAAATAATAATCTTATTAAGCAAATGGGCTTGTCACTGGTGGAGGATGTCCAGGTTCTTGGCATCTTGAACAAAGAAGTGGACAAAACGCACAAAGCAAGGAAGGAATGAAGGGATTTATTGAAAATGAAAGTACATTCCACAGCATGGGAGCGGCTGGAACATAGGGGCTCAGAGGCCCCGTTACAGAAGTTTTGGAAGTTTAAATACCCCCTAGATGATTCCATTGGTTACTTCGATTACGCTCTGTAAATGGAGAGGATGAAGTAAAGTTACAAAGTCATTTACAGCATACGCCCTATGGAGTGGATATTTCCTGTTACAGCTGAAGTGTGAATTGGCCTTATATTCCCTGCCTCATGACCCTATTTTCCTACCTCAGGCTCACTGCTCAATCAATGTACACAGAAGCCAATACCATGGTACTGGCTTTTGAGAAAAGAAAGGCTTTATTGCAAGACCAGCCAGCAAGGAGACAGGAGGCAGGTTCAAATCTTCCTCCCTGATTTGGGGTCTGGGACAAGTTTTAAGGAAGCAGAGGGCAAAGGAAAGGACTTAGAAATGTTGGCTTGGCAGGATCTGTTTGAAGGCCTTCATATTTGGCCATTTATGGCAAGGTATGTTGAGTTGGATTTTAGCCCTTATCTTCTGGGCCAAGAGACCCTTCCGTTCTGAGAGTTCAAATGTTCCGGTTCCAGTCATGTTCCAGTCTTCTTCGTTCCAAGGAGAGGAACAGTTGGTTCTGGATGTTTGTTAGAGATCAAACCTTTTTCTAGGGTGCATGCCTGGGCTTTGTGACTTAAGAGTTTTTGGCTCTGTTACACCTGCAAGGTAACTCAACATTTTGTTATAAACAGAGTAAGCCTCGTTTGGGCTGGTCCTGTGGCTGCAACGGCACTTATTCCCACCACCTAGAATCAAGCGCTGCTGACACACTGTTTACTTCCAGTTCCCACAGCCCCTATTCCCCTATACAAAGTTACACAGGAAACATATGCGTTCATTTAATTAACAAATGTATATAAGAACATCATAGACAAAGCAAAAGTCTCTCTTGACACTCTCCATCTTGACCTGTTCACCGTCCCAGACCAGGTGAAGAACTTTGAAGCTATGCTATCTGCAAGTCACCGGCACAGTCGGAATAAAAGCTGGTCGTGGTGGTGAGGGTCATCCGGGTCGGGACTGAGTCGAGGCAGGTGGGACCGAATGGTAGGGACCTGGGTGGACATCTAGGTCGGGACTGAGTCCAGGCAGGTGGGACCGAATGGTAGGGACCTGGGTGGACATCTGGGTCGGGACTGAGTCCAGGCAGGTGGGACCGAATAGTAGGGACCTGGGTGGACATCTGGGTCGGGACTGAGTCCAGGCAGGTCACCTGCCTTGGGCCTCCAACGTTTCTGCACAGGGCTGGGCTTTAAGAGGCTTTCCAGAGCGCTGCCGGGGCGGGGGTGGGGTGAGGTGAGGGGCTCGCCCTGGCTCTCCCACCCCTGCCTACACGCTGTAAGGTCACTTGATTCATTTCTGGAACTAACTTGTAATTCTCAAACAAGTGCTATTAATTCTCTTCCAACAGGAACCGCCTCAGTAACGCGCTGCTGAGTCAGTTTTCAGGGCGGGTGGTTTCCCCAAGTCCACTCCCGAGGCCCCTCAAGCGCACCCACGGCGTCCGGCTTCCCAGGGCGCTCTTTCCCAGGAGACCTTCTCATCCCTGTTTTCTCCCCTCTTCCGACTTCTCCGAGGGCTGCCCCGCGGTCTGTCCGGCCGCGTCCCGGGCCTTGGGGCGGCTGAGGCATGACCGGAATGCGCGGGAGGACGCGGGGCGGGGACGCGAGGGCAAGGACGCGGGGCACGGAGGGGACGCGGGGCACGGAGGGGACCCGGGGAGGGCCGGCCTGGCCTGGGCCCCGACACTCGCAGCCCCGCCTCCGGACCCCCGGTAGTTGCCATCCCCTCGCGGGCCGGGTGGGGCGCGCAGCTCCCAGCCCTGGGAGGTCCCGAGGATCGCGAAACGGAAAGAGAAAAAAGTCTGCGCCGAGCGCCTGGCAGGCAGGGCCCGCCCCGCCTCCCTTCCCGGCTGGTCCAGTCACCGACCTGCGGCTCCGGGGCCGCGAGGGAGGAGGCGCGGGGGGCGCGAGGCGGGGGCGGGCGCTCGGGGCTCGGCCCCGCTCTCGGCTCGGGGGGTTCCCGCGGCCGCAGCAGCGCGGTCTCTGCGGAGGCGGCGGGGGCGCGGCCAGCCAGACCTCTTCCTTTCCAGGGCGGCCCGCGGCGCCTGTTCCGCGGGAGGCGGGCGGGAGGCGGACGCGGCCTGGCCTCGACGTCGACTACCGCGCCGCCCGCGATGGGAAGCGCCTTATAAAGCCGCGCCCGGCCGGCCCGAGCCACTCGCCGCCGCGCCGCCCCGAACGCGGGCCGCACGCAGCCTCCTGGAGTGCCGGGCCGACCCCGGACGACCCCGGCCCCGGACGCACCGCGGACGACTCCTGCCCCGGACGCGCCCCGGACTACCCCGGCCACGGACGTACCCGGGACGACCCCGGCCGGGGCGCGCCTCCTGCGGCCGGGCGGGCGGCGGGGCCGGGGCGCCCTTGGAGGGGGCATGCGTGCGACATGGCCTCGGCGGTGTTTGAGGGCACGTCGCTCGTGAACATGTTCGTGCGTGGCTGCTGGGTGAACGGCATCCGCAGGCTCATCGTCAGCCGGCGCGGCGACGAGGAGGAGTTCTTCGAGATCCGCACGGAGTGGTCGGACCGCAGCGTGCTCTACCTGCATCGCAGCCTCGCGGACCTGGGTCGCCTGTGGCAGCGCCTGCGCGACGCCTTCCCCGAGGACCGGTCGGAGCTGGCGCGGGGGCCGCTGCGGCAAGGTGCGGGGCCGGGGACGCGGGAGGGGCGCGGGGCCGAGGCTACCTTGAAGTGCACGAAGGAGGCGGGGAGAGACTTCAACCGAGATTGCGACTTCTCCCTCCTGCCCACCCTGGACAGGGCACACTTGGACCCCGCGCCCGCAGACGAGGGGTGCCCGGGCGGCGGGGTTAGGGGGACGGGGAGCCGGCCTGCCCGGCCTGGGGGCGCCCCCGGCGGAGGAGCCAAATGGGGCGGGAAAGGGGCCGAGGCCGGCAGGGCGGGCGCCGGACTCTCCCCGAGGACGAGTCACTTCCGAGGAGGGCGGGGGCGCCAGGGGCTGAGCGGCTCCCAGGGTCAGCCCGGCCCTAGCCCCTGCCCGGTACCTCCCGAGGGCCGGCGGGCGGGCGGGCGCACTGGGAAAGCGTCTGGGAGCAGTTAACTGCAGGGTCCTAGCCGGGGGTCGCGTCGGGTCTGGCAGCCGCCCCTGAGTTCTCCCCGCGGAGGGCGCGCCCCTGGTCTTCGAGCGCGAGGTGCCACGCAGCCCTTCCGTCCCTCCTCCGAGGGGCCGCCCCGCCCGCGGCTGCCGCGGACAGCCAGGGCCCCCCCGCACCCCCGCCAGGGCCGGTCCCCATTCGAGTTTGATCAGCTGCGCCGCCTCCTCCCCGGCCTTGTGACCGTCCTGGCTCGCGGGAATTCTTGTTTTCAGAAACCGCGGTGGCTTCCCTTTTCCTAGGGCTCTGCCCGAGCTTTCTTTTGGAGGCCAAGCTGAGGGGGTGGAAGCGGGGAGGACGCAAGAGAGAGGGGCTGGAGTTGAGACGGGAAGAATGCGGGGTGGAGGGAGCAGGCCGGGGAGGGGGGCCGCCTGGGAGGGCCAGGAGAGTAGAAGGGGCGGGAAGACTGGAGGACTTCCGAGCAGCATCCCTGTCCCCCCCGCCGGACACGTGTGACCACCTGTAGCTCCGAGCATGGGGACAGTAGCCCAGCAGCCTTCCTTCAATCCTTCTCTAAGCGGAGACCCCCTGAAAGCCTGGGGCCAAGTTACTGAAGCAGAGGGTGGCCCGTCCGAGTCTGCCCAGCCTGCTGTCTGGCTGCGGTCTTGAGATAACCTCTGCTTTTCCCTGGCGATGGCCCCAACCCCAGTGTGTGAATTACGTGGATAATTAGCTCGGTTCTCATGACACATCCTTTGGAAGGGCTCCCACAGCCAGCCAGTTGGGGCCCTGAGCGAGAAGGCCCGCCCTTCAGGCTTCCCTCTGCTCCCCAGAGCCTCACATTCATAGCTGTTCTCCAGACAGTTGGGTGTTATTTCAAGCATCGAAGCAGTTTTCTTTGGATTTGCTGTTTGTTATGATATTTTAAATTTAACAAATGAATGCCCAAATCAGGAAAGCATCGTGAAGGAACAGCGGTTTATTCAATGACCTTTCCTGGAACGAGGCTTAAACATACTGGAGTCCTTGAGCCTCACTGTGGTCAGGCGTCTGAGCTCCGTGACCCCAGGCAGGCTGGTTGCAGCGGGCTCCCCGTGGGACTCCCCACCTGTAGCTTTCTACCTGTGGTCTCTGACGTTTGTGAGGACTGAAAGGCATGGTAGAGGGTCTAACAAGAGCAGGTTCTCCATAAATGCCAGTTGTCATCCTTACCATGGCATCAGCCGCTTCTGGCAGGGGTTGGGCCAGACGTGGAAAGAGGGTGTGGTTTCGCATCCACGCGGGTGGAAATAGCTCACCTGGAGCAGGAGGGAGGGGCGTGTGAGGAACTCCACTGGCGCCGCACACACCGTGACTCCGCCTCTTTTGCTCTCACCTGAGTTGTGCTGGGTCCCTTATGCGGTCACAAGGTGTGTGGACACGCAACAGTGTGTCCAAAGAGTGAAGAAAGGTTAAAGACGCGAGAGATTGCCGTGGAGAAAAGACTCAGAAGGGATATGATAGCTACCTCCAAGTACCTCAAGGAGAACACAAATCAGAAATAGGGGTCAGAGTGATGGTGGCAGGGCTGGTGGGTGGTGAGTGTGAGGCCCAGCGGCTGGGTGTAAAGGGCATTGTAACAGCACACCATGGAACTGTTGGAGCTGCTGCCTCTGCTGGGGACATCTGGCTCCCCCTGTAGAGGGTGAAGAGGGGAGCCTGGGACCAGAGCCGGGACCGTAAGCCCTGCCTCCATTCTAGTCCTTGGTTTTCTGAGGGACAGTTAGCCGGTCCCTGCCCAGCACACCTAGGTTTTGTTGTGCAGCGCCAGGAAAGTCCTTTCCCTTTCTTTGATCCTTTTAAGTCCAGGGAAATTGTTCACCAAGTAAAATATATCCCAGTAATGTAAGAGCAGATTGCACCTTATTTCCATGCAGATTTATTATTTGCATAAAAAGATTGTCTGGATATACAAACTATCAACACAAAAGGCAGCCAGGTGTGTGTGCTCTGCTGTGCTGCAATGCCAGCTCTTCTCTGCATAATTCCCTATCAGATTCCCCAGTTTACATGTATTGAACTGTTTCTGGGATGAGTTAGATTTGCATTCTCTAGTTCCATTTAAGAGATTTGTGAGGAAGTCTGGATTTCTGAGCTTCTGTTGGCAGTGGGCTGGTGACTCTTGGAAGTGTCTGACTGCACACCCTTGGAGGGTTCAGGAGCCTTGGCCCCGCTTGCAGCTGTGAATCTGCTAGCAATTAAAGGGATGCTGAGCCCTTTTCTTCGTCCCTTGACTATTGCGATGGGGGTGAATGTACTTTTTCTCTCTCTGCACACACACTGTGGAGTGGTGCTTGGAGGCCATCCCTGGGCCTTGTATGTGTCACAGTGCCACATCTGCAGGGATGTGTCAACCCTGCCTGGGGTGGAGGCAAAGTGCTCACTAGCGCACTCTCCTGGCCTTCTGTTTGGGTGAGGTCGGACCAGGCTGACCTCAGGACTTGCCCAGCTTCTGTCCTCTAGCCCCTTTCCTCGCACTCCCGCTCTCCCACCTGACCTTCTTCTCATCTGGATTGGATATGCCCCCTCTCCCTTTCTTGTCCCCCGGCCCTAGGGGAGGGAGCTGGCTGTTTCCTGCGGATATTGTCGCCGGGTTACCAAGGTGTTCCGTTCTTGTGTTTTCCGGTGCGCCCGTCTTTCATTTAAATCCTCTCTGTGCGATACCTAACATGGTTCAGGGTTACCCTTTATTTACATCTCTCACACCTAGGAATGTTTATGCTTTAAAACATAAGCATGTTGAATTTCCTTATTGGCAGTTTGAGGCTCCTGGACTTTTTTGATCATTGTTTCTATAGTTTCAGGCTTTGTGATGTCTGAATCAACCAGGTCGCCACTGCAGCAGCAGATTGTGTTCCTGAGTAGTCAGGTGATCTTTGATGCTTAGTGGCTGTACTATCAACATTTTGGTTTTACATTTATTCCATCAAATATCTGCATAGTGCCTACCACATGTATAGGTGATGGTGGCACAACAGTGAACAAGAGACCGAGAACATCCCTGTCCTCATGATTCTTATATTCTGGTTGGGAGAAATCCAATAGTAAACAAGATAAACAAGTAACAAAATATATTAGAGAGTGATACATGTTCAAAAGAAAAAATAAGTAAGCAAAGAAAGGGGCTCCGACTTGCAGGAGCAGTGGAGGGGTTTTGCATTTAGACAGGGTGATCAAGGACAAGTGACCTTTGAATACAGAACTGAAGGAAAGTGGGGATCAAGCCATTGGGTGCCTGGGGAAGTCGATTCTAGGCAGTGGAAGAGCAGGTGCAAAGGCGCTAAGGCCGGCGTGTGCCTGGTGGGTGTGGGGTGTGAGGAGGTGTAGTGGCTGGTGTGGAGAGTGTTGGTTAGGAAGGGAGAGAGGCAGGTCGTGGTCACATTTGGGCTCTTATTCAGAGAGGGCTCTGAGCAGAGACGTGATTTGGCCTGACTCCAACTGGGGCTGCTGTCCTGAGAAAAAGTGGGGGAGGCGGGGAGGCAGGTGCTGGGGCGTGGTGCAGCAGAACAGGTGGGAAAAGTGAGCAAATGCTGATTTGTATTGAGGGGGAGTCACAGGGGTACTGCAAGGCCAGACGTGGGGTGCAGAGGAGTGTGCGGATGACCCCAGAGTTTTCAGCCTGAGGTGCTGGACTGGCAGGATTGCCATTTGCTGCCATGGGGGAGTCGGCAGGAGGAACTGGCATGGGGGAGGAGGTGGCTCAGGAGGGCAGCTTGGGAGGTGGCATTTTAGCATTTTCTTTTAGTAAGGCCATGATCATGAGCCCACGAGCCCATGGGGTGCTAATGTACCTCCCTGTGCTCACCTTCATCACCAAAGACGTTCATCTTACCTGCATGCTAGGAGACTGTCTTCGTAGACTTGAGATCCGAGTACCAGGGGACTGGCATCTGGGACATTACCAGAAAAGGGCTGGACACAGATGCGACCACCAGACTCCCACAACCTTGACAGCTCTAGGAAGATGCGTGCTTTGATCCCATGGCCTGAACCTGCTCTTGCTGTTCTCAGGTAGACAGTGAGGGGAGAAGCCCTGTGTTACCCTGAAAGATAAGGGAGGATCCCGGGTTACCCGATGGCCAACTGCAAAGCCACAGGGTTTACTTTCTTAGTGACAGTGGCTAAAAAATGATCATGGGCCACACCAGTCCCGGGCAGCAGAGCAGGGTCACAGAGGCACCATCTCTGCCCCACCCAGTGGACCCTTGCAAGTGGGGTGCTGGGTGGGCCTGCACTTTGCCTTCAACCACAGCTCCACCCCATGCAGAATTCACCTGCGCTGTTCTGCCCCACCCAGAGGGGCAGTTTCACTTCTCAGGGGACTTGGATCTTCTTTTCTGACTCACAGACCTATTTTTGACTCTCTTGACCTGACCAAGTCACCCTGCACTGGGGGTGCCCTGCCAGGACTCCCGTGGGGCCACCCACCTTCATGCAGCCTCCTCTTCCTCTTTCTTCCTTCTGCTTTGCTTTTCTTTCCCAAGCCCAAACCCCGCCGCCCCCTCTGCTTCCCCCGTCCTGCTGTACCTGGGATCCTCTTTTCCGTAAATGGCCACTGGGCTGCGTTTGGTTTGCTGCCCCCGACAGATCTCAGACTGAGCCCCTGGGCCCCAGGCGACACCTGAGATCACTTCCCAGCTGGAGACTGGACAGTTCCACAGACAGACCTGCTTCCAGGGCTACTGCCTTTCGCGGTGGCATTTGGCACTGAAAAGCGCAGCTTCCTCACAGAACAGGCCAGGGACTCAGCTCAGGAGCACCTTGATCTGAGCTCCCTGCTTGGTGGCGAGAGGAGCTGAGCGTACACCACGTGTGGTGACATTCTTCTGCAGACAGACACCTTTAGCCGTGCCCCCTCTTGCCCCGTCCCACAGGGAGTGGGGACATGAGACAGACCACGTAGCTCTTTTACCAACTTACACCTGCAAGGGTTTCTTCCCATTTTTAGGAAACTTTGCTGATGTGCAATGTAGACTCAGCAGAAAACACATGGTGGATAGGGGATGCAGGGGGAGGGAAGAGCTTGCAGTTCAGACTTTGACAGGTGGCAGCTCTCAGTCTCATCATAGAAGATCAAGGCCCTGCCAGATTGCTGGATCACCCACCTGAGACACAGCTGGGTCATGGTAGGAGGGGTCAGCCACCTGGGACACTGCTCAATTACAGTGAGAAGGGTGAGGCTTAGGGATCCCCCACCTGGGAACATGGCCAGGCCTTAATAGGAGAGGTCAGGCTCAGGCTGAAAGCACTGGCTTTGGACCCAGACAGGTGGGGTTAGGGGATTGGATGCTGGCTTTGCCACCTGCATGTCACTCCAGGCAAGTGGCTCGGTTCCTCAAGCCTGGGGTGCACTGTTGATGCTACAGCAGTAATAATATCTGCACGCAGGGTGGTTGTGAGTACCGAAAGCAGTAGTATCCGTAGAGTACCAAGCCGGACACATACGGGCTGCCGGCTTTGGGACCCTCTGCCGTTTGCCCCGGCACTTGCCGTGTCCCCTTGATGACAGTGGTCTGCGGGAGAGTGCTGGAGGCTGGCTCCTGAGAGTAGCGGCCCGCTCATGTGCCCACCCTCTTCTAGGTGTGGCCCCCCATCCCCTCTGGGAGAATACCCCTGCCCTGGCTAAAGAGAGAGCCCACAAAGCGGGGGTCACCACCGAACTTCAGTGGGATCCCTACGGACTGGGACTGTGGCCTTGCTGGTCCAGAAACTAGAATTGGTGCTGGGTGTGGGCCAAGCTTGGATTGCCTAAGAAAGATCCTAAGATCCAGGCTTGATCCTAAGAAAGAATTGCTGGCCACGGTGGCTCATGCCTGTAATCCCAGCACTTTGGGAGGCCGAGGTGGGTAGATCACTTGAGGTCAGGAATTTGAGACCAGCCTGGCCAACATGGTGATACCCCGTTTCTACTAAAGATAGAAAAATTAGCCAGGATGGTAGTGTGCATGCCTGTAGTCCCAGCTACTCAGGAGGCTAAGGCAGGAGAATCGCTTGAACCCTGGAAGCGGAGGTTGCAGTGAGCTGAGATCGCACCACTGCACTCCAGCCTGGGCAACAAGAGTGAGACTTTGTCTCAAAAAAGTAAAATAAAATAAAATTAATTAAATAAATAAATATAAATAAATAAATAAGAATTACCAAGTGCACAGAGTTCTTGTGGCCAGAACCTCTATGGGAAGCCGTTGCCTCCTTGCCCCTCATGGGCAAACCCTTTCACAGGATTTGTGAGACCCTGCTTGTCCTTTTCTGGTCTCAGCTCTCCCCACCCCTGCCCTTCACCTTCCCCATCTCACTCCCTCTTTCCACAACCCCTTTCACCCTTATATCTGCTCACCCTTCAGGTCGCCTCCTGCCCCTGCTGTGCATCCTCTTAGCACCTGGATTTGCCAGGTGGGGGACACTTTGTGGTCTGCGTTTGCCTCCTGTTGGCTCTCCTGGCTAGCATGACGTGCTGGGAGGCCGGGATCCCATCTTGTTAGCCATTGTATCCCCAGCCTGGTGGAAGAGGAGCCGTGGGTGCTTTGGGAAGAGCGAACAAAGTGCTTCCTTCCTGCCTGAGTGGGCTGCCCCCGCTGGGTACCTGTGATGCTGCAGGATGGACTGGCTAAGTGGATGGCTGTTGGAGAATGTTGAGTCTAAAATTTAGGAAGGGGATTTGGCTTTTGGTGGGGAGAATCATGAAAAGGCCTAGAGAAGGCAGGATTATGGGAAGAGCAGAGCAGAGCTCAGTAAGGTTAAGTCAAACACTTCCTTCCTGTTCACTCTAGGGGCCACCTCGAAGGTACCGGAGGCAGCTGCTGCTGCAGAGGGAGGGAGGAGAGAGGCTTCCCTCAGCCCCCAGCTTGGGTCCTCCGGGTGTTCTGTTTTTCCTCAGCCACTTCCATCTCTTCCTCCTGCGTTCTCAGCTCAGCTTTTCACTCCTGGAAAGATGTAGAGGAGAGGTGACTGGACCAGCCGCTGGGCGCCCCTGGTGCATCGCAGGGTGGAGGTGCGCAGGGAGGCCTCTGTCCTCGTGTCCACACAGCTGCAAGCTCGCTCTCCTTGTACAGTTACACTGCATGACACTGCGCAGGTGGAAGCGTGAGTCTCGGATAGTGAAGAGCAGCCTCAGGTTCCCAGACAGTTAGCACTTCCTTGGGATGCTTAGTTATGCATCGAATAACCCGCTAGTCAGTTCTTAGCTCGCTGCTTCTTCAGTATTGACTGCCTATTTAGAAAACAGGTACTTGGGAAGTTTTAAAGGTTTTCCTAAAACATTTTAGATATTTAGTTTCCAAAATGTGTATTATACTCAACCTTTAAAGAATATGTGTCTCCTGTGCAGCACACAAGATGAGGCTGCGTTCCCCCCTTCACCCCTGCATCTGTGTAGTGTGCTGATGGGCACATTTGTTAAATGGAAGGGAAACAAGATAAATGTAATTTATGGTTTGACTCAGTTTGAAAGTTCACTTTGCAGAGCATTTCCCCGGGGCTGTCTGTTGTGTGCGTGTGGGAACGTGTCCTCTGAGTACTCAGAGAGGCTTGTTCTTTGGGTAGTGGACGCTCTTTAATGCTCGGCCTCCCCGCGCACCCAAGCAGCATCCTGCCTTTAGTTTCAGAATTGCAGCAGCAGGAAGCTCTCCTGCCAGGGTCAGACGGCCCAGGTCCTCCCTGGAGGAAGCTGGGTCAGTTACCACAAGTGCTGAGCCCGAAGCCTCCACTTCCCAAAACAGTGGGACTCTGGACTCAGGTTTGTGCGATTCGGAAGCCGCGTTTGTTAATGTTGGCTCTCACTGTCAGATCTTTGTGCTGACTCCAGTGCGTTCCGTTCTGATTCCAAGAACAAATCAGGTGTTTGTGTTTGCATAAAGCAGCTAATCCCCAAATTGACAGATACAACGCTGTGTTTCCAACTTTCGAGGCCAAACTCCTTTAGGAAGAAAAGTGACGCTGGCAAACACCTGCTGATACTTGGCCCCCAAATGTGTGTCCAGTTGGCCCACTTATTGTGCTACCAATTTTTTGGTTTCAAATTCTTAATTGTTTGGCTACATCTGGATGAAATTCTGATGTCACAAATTGGGTAGGATGAAATTTTAAAAGTTAAAGTTGTGTTAGTGATTTTTTATCAGAAATTAGAATAGTTTCCGGGGCTGTGAGCTCTGAGGCTGACTTCCTTAAGCGTGCGTTGCAGTGAAGGCCATCCTGGTTTTTCCGCAGAGTGCGCGTGCCCCCTGCTGGCCAGTCCTGAAAGAGCCGAATCAAGAGGCTCTGCTTCCGTTTTAAGGCTCACTTGGGAGAATAGCCAACCCTCTCAACCTGCCTGCGGTATTCATCCGTGCGGTCTCAGACGGTAAAGCTAAGTCGAACAGGAAGCCCACAGAATTGTCATGCCATCAACAATATTTGGAATATAAAAACCAAAAGTTTTAGATAATCTTGTTATTGTATTAAGTGCAGTTTTGAAAACCAGTTTTCAAATCGTTGCTTATGGTAAACAGGTGACAACATTTGGAGAAGTTCCACTAGCCATTGGAAGCCAAAGCACTTGAGTAACAAAGGAAGAGTACAACAGGTAGGATAGAAAGAAGCGCAGATGCACACAATAGTTTGCTTCAGGGGAAGCAGTACTTCTTAAACGCATAGTTCTTCTCATCTGTCCCTGGAGAATAAGGCAGTGTCTTTCAACGTGGATTCTGCTCAGAGCTTTTTCTTTATACATTTGAGTGTTCGTAATTTGGCGTGCTGGCAGCAGGAGTTTGAGGTTTCCAGCTGTGAAACTGAGAGACCTTAGTGAGTATGAAACAATCAGGAATTGCAAGATGAAGATTTCTTTCATTTTTGCACTGGACAGTTGTACAGTTTTTTTAAAAAAAGTGTTTTCCTTCCACATTAAATACACCCATCCGTTTAGTGTATTTAAAACATTTTAAAAACAATCGAAGGGGAGTTGGGAAATGGGAGCTGTGGCATTTTAAGAAGGCCAGGCTGTCTGTGGTCTCTTGCTGGTGCCACGTCTTCACTGGGGGCGGGGAGGCCTTTGCTGTTCAAGGCGCCCCGCTCTGCATTCTTGCTGCTGTGCTCTGGAGCTCTGGTGGCAGCAGCTGGAGCAGCCGCAGCCCAGCCGTGCTGCTGTCAATCAGGTGGGTTTCAGTCAGTGCAGCAGAATTCATCACTTCTTGAATCAGCTGCGGCCCCTCCTGGGGAAAGGACCAGTGCTTGTTGTCATTCCGGTGACCTGTCTCCGTGGAGAAAGGACCACAGTGTCCTGAGAAAGGTGATCCACATTGCCAGCTTGGTTGCCACCAGGAGCTGGAATGGGGAATTAAATAATGGATGTGCCCCTAACTAAAAGCCTAGAGCTTAAAAAATAAGCAGCCATCATTTCTGTGCTTGCAGGGAGGGATTCAGCTCTTCAGTTTCCCCATCTAAATTTTATCAGGCTCCTTTTGTTTGGTTGTTAAGCATGTTTACATAGCCAAGGAAGACAGCTTGGCTTCCATTCAGAAACATAAAAGCAGGTGAAGGGAAGCAATGTGGTTCTGTAGAGTTCCACAAATAAAATCAAACCAGCGTGGCTCAGCAGTTTTAGTGCCACTTGGCCCTCGAGACTCTCCTTCAAGGCTGGTGACCGAAGAGCCTGCTGGTCGGTTCTGCCTGGGGTCAGGCTGAAGACTGAGACTGGGGGCTGCCCCAGGGCAGCTGGAGCACACACAGAAGACTGACTAACACCCGTCCACTTCTGCCTCGTCTGATGCATGTGTATTCTGCCAGCGCAGCCAACGAACATCGCATCCCTTGCGCGGGCCAGACACTGTGCTGGTTGCTGGTCACAGGGAGATAAGCCTGAGGTACCTCCTGCCCTATGGCTCCCACTAGTCTCTGCAGAGACCCCCAGGTGAAGGCACAGTCATTGCAGAGGAGCAAGAGGCTGTAGAAGGTCGGATGGACCTTCTGAGCCCGCAGGCAGGACCCAGTCCCATCGTCACAGAGCAGGTGGCTTTTGCCTAAGTGGGCTTTGCCCCATCGTGAGCCTGGAGGTGGAGGAGGCTGGCGGACAGCTCGCCCAGAGGCTGTTGGGCAGCGAGGCCCTGTTTCTCGGGGTTGGCTTGAGGGTGTGTTTCACAGGGCACAGAGCTGCTGAAGTAGGTGGGCTAGGATCAGGTCATGAAGGGTCTGCATGCCCAGCTGAAATCCTAACATACTTTCCAGAGGCCTGACCAGGGTACACTTGCCTTTCTGTAGTTCAGTCTGGAAGATGGGTCATAAAGAAGATAGCGTAGACAGATAAAATACCAGACTCAAAGTTAAGTTTGAATGTCAAATAAATAGCAAATATGTTTTTAGTGTAAGTCTGTCCCTGCTATTGCATTATCCATTGTTTATCTGAAATTCATGTTTAATTAGGCATCATGTGTCTTATTTGCTAAGTTTGGCCATACTAAAAGGAGATCAGTGTACTGCAAAATATATTTATCTCCCTAATGTTACCCTTGGAGGTTATCAACCCAACCAAGAGCTGCACATTAGTTAAATCAAAGATGTAGCCACAGATATGTCAGCAAAGCAAAGATACAAGCGTTATAAACCTCTGTAATACCTGTACATTGTTGGATCATGCTTTCTGTCCTATGAAATGGGTATACATATGCTGGATACATTGACTCTGCAAGAAGCCAATCTTGTAAACTGAATACAACTACTGTGTCATTCATTTGATCAACCGAAAACTAGTATTGTAGCTGTAATAAAAGTTGAAATATAACAGCAGTTTTACTTGTCTTAGAATAAAGAAGCACTTTGTGGGAATGAGTTATATAATTGTCTTCTCTTTAAAAACAACTTTTTAAGAATTTTGAACTGGCTGTCTTTTCCTTGGTACACTTCCCTTAGCAAGCAGGGGATCAAAGCATTTTGGTTGAAAGAGTGGTGCATATATACTTCTTGTAGTATATAAATATTTGAAATTTTATGCAAGGAATGCAGGGCTTGGGGTGGAGGCATCCAGAGAGTCTGGTACTTTTGTTTTTTTCTCTTTTTCTTCCTTCTCCACTCTGCTTGCCCGGGCACGTGGGGAGGTGGGGTGAGGCTGGGGAAGACGGCAGAGTCATCCAGTCCCTTCCTTTGGGCATAGGCACAGGCCACATGGACAGAGGCCCCAGGGTTCTCCAGTGGCTGAGTCACAGACCACGGGCCCTGCCCCTCTTGGACCCTTGTGCCCTGCACAGCTGGCCGCTTGGGCCAGTGTGGCTGAGGTCAGTGGAGGGAGCAGGATCAGACAGCCCCACTGCCGAGCAGGGATTCCAGGTGAGCCAGGCGAAGAGGCACCTGGCACGTGCTTGAGGAAGTGGGGAGAAGGTTCCTGGTCTCCACTGACCCCCACTGACCCCAGTTACGGGGATGCCCCTGCGGTAGCCCACTCTTTCAGAAGTGCCTTTGACCTATGTCTGGGGAGCCCTGGTGGGAGTTTCCATGGACTCTATGCTCTGGGACCTCTTAATTTCAGTCAGAAAGTTTAAGAAATTATTTTTATCTCTTTTATAGACCTATTCAATGAATTGCTTGAAAACTGAACAGGCTTTTCCCCGTAAAACAAAATCAGACCAGAACTTCTGAAAAACCTAGTCTCCATGACCAGTAATACTAGGTTGGTGCAAAAGTAATTCCAGTAATCACGGTTTTTGCCATAATAGTTCTGGGACTTAAGCCTTTGTGGTTTAATCGCCGCTCACAGGCACATTTGCATCAGCTTCAGTCACACAAGTGTGGGGGAGACGCCAGTGTCCTTGGGCACCTACCTCCCCATCCCTGCAAAGCTGAGGGATAGAACCTATGATGGGAAGGCTTCTGCTCTGCGCTTCTCATGGGGAGATAGAAAAGCACCTGCGTCTTCATGCCTCGAGCTATGGTATTTTAAAAATAAAATATTGTACTGCTTCACAGGCACTCGGGCATGTGGTGACTGTGAGAAGCACAGAGGCTCAGATTCCTGGAAAGTGGCATGAGTCATGTCCACTTTGGTTTTCTCCAGGCAGAGATCTGACTTTTTTCCTTGTGAACGTGGCATGTAAATAACTGGTCTAAACAGGGGCTCCATTTCCAGGGGTCTGCGATCTGAGCAGCTGGGGCCGGCAGAGCGAGTCCTTCCCTGTGTCATTGGGGGTGGGCCGGTCCTGGGCCAGCACCCCTGGCTGTAGCCACCATGCAGTGGGGCCTGATTCGCCCTGGGCTGAGCTCTGGCTGTGGCTGGGGTGATTATGGAGTTCACCAGGCTGCCCCACTTGGAGGGATCTTACACCTCCCATCCCCTTTTCAGATTGACAGTACCGACTCCAGCACAGACTTAACGGATCACTGGGTAGGTGAAACATTGGATGAGGCTTAGAGCAGGACTTCCAGGATGGGGCTATAGGTGCTTAAGGCTGAATGAACGTTCCCGACGTCTCATTACAGAGGACGACCCCGGCGGTTCGTGGGCACCTGTTGTATATTGAATTGGGAAGCTATTTCCTGGTGTGCTTTTCTGACTTTGAGCATTTCTGTCTCAATTCTAGGACTGGTTGCCATAAAGGAAGCCCACGACATAGAGACCAGGCTTAACGAGGTGGAGAAGTTGCTGAAGATGATCATAAGCATGCCCTGTAAAGTGAGTGCGGCCAGGACCCGGGCTGGGCAGGGAGGTGGAGGCGCTGTCCGTCCCTCCAGAGTTGACTTGCTTGCTCCATCTCACTTAGCCGTGGTGTTCCCACCCCGGAAGTACCAGGCGGTGGGGACGGGGGTGGAGGTGTGCAGGTGTAATCAGGAGAAGGAAGGCTTTTGTGGGCTCCAGTGGCCCCGGTATTTCCTCCCTGGGGAAAGAGTGAAAACGAGGGATGCGAGGAGGCATGAGTAGGCGGGCGTGGGGCCTCTCTGGCTGCAGGGGACTTTGCTTTCTGCCTCTGCTCAGAATCCCCCGTCTTGCTCAGGGGATTTTAGAACAGACATGTGGAAACCAAGCGGAATGTTGGTGTCAGCACAGTGAGGCACGTTGCACACGGATTTGACCATCAGCTCCCTTTCCACGTAAGCCTGTGGGCTTTGTCATGAGTGGTGGTTAAGAACCTGGACTTCAGTGCCAGGCAGACCTCCTTAGCTCCTGGCAGCTTCCGTTTCTTTCTGGCACATGGGGAGAATGGACACAGCCTACGGTGGACTGTAGACGGAGGGAGACATGAGTGAAACTGGCACATCGGAGCCATGATTCCCTCCACTACCTCGGTCGCTGAGGCCTTGCCTTCCGGCTGCCTGGGTCATGAGCGCATGAGGGCTGTGCAGTGATGGCAGCCCCGCCCCTGCGGCCAGCCATGGGAGCATCTGGACATTCCCGGGGCGTTTGCATCACACGGGCCACCTCTGCGGACAAGCAGGGCCCCTCTCTTGGTAGACAGACAGGGCCAGCATATGGAGGTGGTTCGTGTTTGGTAATCCCTGTATTTCTCCCCAGTATTCTAGATCAGAAGTTGTGCTCACTTTCTTCGAAAGATCTCCTCTGGATCAGGTGTTAAAAAATGATAATGTACATAAAATTCAACCCAGCTTTCAAAGTCCAGTCAAAATATCAGGTAAGAGCCGCAAGGGAGGTGTGGGGGGAGGGGCTGCTGTGGAGGCTGAGGCTTCAGAGAAACCCTCACGGTTGGCTGTCTCTGCGGCTGGGCCACGCTTTTCCAGAAAGACAATCGGAGAGAAATGGGAGCGCACAGGGAGAGGCTGTTGCCTGATCCCCCTAAGCAGTGTGTTTCCTCCTTTGGTTTCTACTCCTGCTGCGTCCTCAGGGGCTTGTTTGGCGTGTGAATTGGAGCTCACTTCAGAAACAGTATAACGATGAACAGACACACTGATGATAGAGTTTGAAGCAAACTACTGGAATCCACCGTTCAGCCTGCTGAAGCGAGACAGCCCGTGTCACGTGGCACTGAATTTGATTCTTGCTTTTAGGGGCAGCCGTAACCAAAGGGACGCACAGGCTTTAGGTGTCCTTAGTGTGGATGTGGGATTGTGGCTCCTGGCGCAGGAAGGAAGGAAGGGGAATCTGGGACCTCTTGGCCAGTCCGAGTTTGGTGACTTGCTAAGATCTGGGTTGCAGGTGTCATGAGAACACTAGATTTGGTTTTTGCAGCACTATTTCGGCAAAGGCTGCTGAGGAGGATTTTTGTAGGGATAAGAGCTCTGTCCTGGGAGTCTCTAGGACTGGATTTTCCCAAGCAAGTGGCAGTCACCTTGTGACATAAGAGGTGACAGTTGCGTGTGGTCTTGCCATGGTCTGCCTGGTGGACAGGGAGGGAAGGGGGGACTCATGAGAGGAGACATGGCTCAGCCAAAGGAGAGCACGTCCATGACGCTGTGGTCTGCAGGAAGGAGAGCAGGGGGCCTTTGTCCATCATTCCGTTTCTGAATGGTGGAGGAAGCAAGGGAGAAGGAGGGATGGAGGACTCAGAAGGATGTCAAGGGAGAAGAGTGGATGAGAGGGGGTCTGAGCCCAGAGCTGACTCAGAAGGAATTGGGGACACCGGAGGACAATGGGGATAGGTGATTGATGCTGTTGGCTGTGAATGTGACCTTGCTGATTACTGACCACAGCACAGGTGGGATTCTGAATTGTGTGTTTGGGAGAACTGGGTGGGGTGGGCAGGTTCTGGAACCTGGAGTGGAAGATGGGTTTGTAGATATTAATAGGATTGTGCGTGTGCAGGGTGGTGGCATGCCCGACCCTGTCTGTGGCTGCTGCTTTGTTTTGTTTTTTACTTTTTTGTTTGTTTTTACTGACACATAATTATTGTACATATTTATGGGGTAAAGTGTGATGTTTCGATACATGTGTATATTGTGTAAAAATCAAGTCAGAGTATTTAGCATTTCCATTATCTCAAACATTCATCTTTTCTTTGTGGTGAGAACATGCAAAATCCTCTCTTCTAGCTATTTTGAAATACACAAAGCAGTACTGTTAACCCCAGTCACCCTACTGTACAGTAGTAGCACAGCAGAGCTTATTCCTCCCACTGTCACTTTGTGCTCACTGACCAGTATCTCCCTGTCTGCCCCTGGCTCCTCCCTCCTCTGGTAACCACTGTTCTACTTGCTGCTTCTATGATCTCCCCTTCTCTAGATTCCACATATGGGTGAGATCTTGTGACATTTGTCTTTCTGTGCCTAGCTTATTTCACTTAATATAATGCCTACAGGCTGGTTCATGTTGCCACAAATGACAGCATTTCATTCTTTTTAATGGCAGAATAGTATTCCATTGTGCATATGTACCACATTTCCTTTACTCATTCATTGGTTGATAGACACTTCGGTGGTTTCCATTGTGTGTTCTTGGCACCTTTGTCAAAAATCATTTGGCTGCAAGTATATCGATTTATTTCTGTGTTCTCTATTCTGTTCCATTGATCTATGTGTTTTTTAATGCCAGTACCATGCTGTTTTGGTTATTGTAGCTCTGTCATATATTTTGAAGTTGTGTAGTGTAATGCCTCTGGCTTTGCTCAAGATTGCTTTGGCTGGCCAGGTGCAGTGGCTTACTTCTGTAATCCCAGCACTTTGGGAGGCCAAGGCGGGTGGATCATGAGGTCAGGAGATCGAGAGTATCCTGGCTAAACACGGTGAAACCCCATCTCTACTAAAAATACAAAAAATTAGTTGGGTGTGCTGGTGGGCGCCTATAGTCCCAGCTACTCAGGAGGCTGAGGCAGGAGAATGGCCTAAACTCGGAAGGCAGAGCTTGCAGTGAGCCAAGATTGCACCACTGCACTCCAGCCTGGGTGACAGAGTGAGACTCTGTCTTAAAAAAAAAAAAAAAAAAGATTGCTTTGGCTATTTGGCATCTTTTGTGGTTCCATATGCATTTTAGGATTGTTTTGCTCATTTTTTTTGTTGTTGTTTTGTTTGTTGGTTTTGTTTTGTTTTGAGACAGGTTCTCCCCCTGTTGCCCAGGCTGGAGTGCAGTGGTGCAGTTACAGCTCAAGTGATCCTCCTGCCTCAGCCTCCCAAGTAGCTGGGACTATAGGGGTACCCCACCATGCCAGGCTAATTTTTGTATTTTTTGTAGAGATGAGGTTTTGCCATGTTTTCCAAGCTGGTTTCAAACTCCTGAGCTCAAGTTATCCATCTGTCTTGGCCTCCCAAAGTGCTGGGATTATTAGGTGTTAGCCACCATGCCTGGCTAGGATTGATTTTTTTCTATTCCTGTGAAGAATGTCATTTGTATTTTGATGGGGATTGCGTTGAATTTGTAGATCGCTTTCGGTGGTATACTGTTTTTGATATCTCCCTAAAATAGCTTCCTATGTGCCCTTAGACAAGAGCAGTGAGTACAGGAGCCCGGTTTTAGCTGGCAGTGGGTCTCCAGAACCTTTATGGGAGACTGAGGATGGCTGAGTCCTTTATCCTGGCTGGGTGTCTGTGGAGCCTCATCTCAGAGGGCTCACAGAGGGCTCTGGAGTCCTAATTGTCTATTGCTCTGGGTTTTGCATTTTGTATTATGGAGCATGGGGAAACCTGGTTCTTTAGTCTGAGTGGGGAGAGTCCTAGCACCGGTGTCTCTGTTTTGGTTTGTTTTGCTCTGTTTGGGCAACCCAGAGATCGAGGAGTGACAGAGTCCTCCTAGTGCCTTGCCTTGTGGGAGGTGCTGGCCCCCAAGTGAGAGGGACAGATTAGAGCTCCCTGGAGCCACCTCTGATGCAGAAGCTCCTGGGGCACAGTGCCTGGCACGTGCTGCAGCCCGCCCTGGCCTCCTGTTTCTATTAGTGATGTGGATGAACACACGGCCCACGTGTACCCTAAGGGACGAGCATAGTGAGACGAAATATAACAGGGAGAAACGTAGAGTCTCATGTTGCAGTTGAAAGTATGTTTTGTTTGCCTTTTTGCAAGGGCTGAGGACAGGTTTCAGCCACTGCTGTTTGTGGCCTTCCGTGTGTGATGGGGGTGCAGCGTCCAGGTCTAGGAAGGCAGGGGTCCTGGCCTCCTTACGCAAGTCAAGACTATCCCCGGGATGCAGCAAGACGAATTACTGCATCCAGAGAAGAGCGTCTGGTGGACAGGGGTCAAAAGAATGGGAGGAAATGTGGAAGGGCAGCTAGGAGGCAGGGGATGCCACCCTCAGGTGTTGGCGGGCCGCCACAGGAAGGGGTCACGTGGGGGCTGGCACTGGGCCTGTGGGTAGAAGTAACTGTGGATGACTTTGGCTCAGCACAGAATATGTTCTAACATCTGGGGCTGCCTAACCGTGGAGTCTGCACCAGCCTGTGGCTGACAGTCTCAGTGCAAAGTCTGGGGGCCCGGAGGTGCTGCTGCAGGAGGTGGCAGGCAACTCAGCCTCTTGCACCTTGCAGACCCGAGTGTCTCAAGTGTTCTGGGTGTTTCCTCCTCTTCCTTTGCTCTGCCGGTCACCGAGTCTGATGTTCCCTCTCTGAACCCCCCAGACCCTCCGATCTCTGTTCCCGGTCTAGCCAGCCCCTCACTGCGTCTAAGGGAGCTTCTTAATCTAGAGGTGCTTAACCTGCCAGTGGTGAGGCAATACGTCCACCCACACCATGGCAGATACCTCCCTTCGGGAATGCTTTTTAATGAAATTACTATTGACAATAAATAGCCCCAACATCCCTTTGAGAAAATGGCTCACACATAGGCACATCATGTTCTCAGTCTTGGTCCCATATTTGGCATGTTTCTGGATCTGTGGGTCCCCAGGCTGAGGCGCGGGGTCCAGAGAGCCCTGGCATCGCCTGAGACTGTCCACATGGCTTTCTCTCATGCCTCCGCCTTTCTCCAGGACATGAACCCAAGGACTGAGCCAGTCATCCCAATGCTCTGACCTCTAAGGCTCATTAACTGTCTTTTTGTCTTTTTTTTTTTTTTTTGAGACGGAGTCTCGCTCTGTCGCCCAGGCTGGAGTGCAGTGACGTGATCTCGGCTCACTGCAAGCTCTGCCTCCCGGGTTCACACCATTCTCCTGCCTCAGCCTCCCGAGTAGCTGGGACTACAGGCGCCCGCCACCTCGCCCGGCTAATTTTTTTTTGTAGTTTTAGTAGAGACGTGGTTTCACCGTGTTAGCCAGGATGGTCTTGATCTCCCATCCTTGTGATCTGCCCGCCTCAGCCTCCCAAAGTGCTGGGATTACAAACGTGAGCCACTGCACTTGGCTCATTAACTGTCTTAAAAACTCACTCTCACAATCAAGCCCAAGTCCTTGGTCATTCTGGGCATTCAGAGCCTAGCCCATGTTAGCCTTTTGATTTTGTCACCTCCACTCCAGAGCCTCAGCCCCCTGCGGGTAGACTAGCCAGCTGTTGCATGAACTGTGGCCCTGCAGGGTCCTTCGTGCAAACCTGCCTGCCTGTCCACTGCTGTCCTGGTGAATTTCATTCATTCCCAGCCGAGAACATCCACCTTCCTCCTCCATTTCTTATGCCACTGACATACGTGTAAGGAGGCGGTGCCATGGGGGACAGGCCCTGTGACCGTCTTTGCTCTCGATTTAGGCTGGCGATGGGGACCTGCAGGCGCCAAGTGCCTTTTCTAGGACAGTTTAGTTGTTAGGAGTTCCACTAGATGGCGCCTGGTGCTAGCAGTTGCGGCGACCGTTTCCACATCCTGGGGCCACGGTGAGGACAGTCAGGATGGACTGCAGCCCTTGGCAATCCTTCCAACCAGTGCAGCCTTAATCATGCTTTGTCCCAATGCTTATCAAATGTAAGAAAGCAGGAATCTAGAGCGTTCTGCCCCGTGGCTGCAGCTGTGCAATGTAAAAGGAAATGCAAACCTCAGCTTCGATCTGGCAACTTGGGCTCGTCAATCTCAGCCACAAAAATCTGACCGTTCAGGTTTAAGAGGCCTGGAAATGCATTGCAATTTTATTTTTCATTAATCTGGCTTCTGGCCAATCTCAGCCTTAGTTTTACTATGTAGGGGTAGCCCAGTTAGCCAGTTAATAAAGGGGCACAGCTTTGGGTTTTGTTCCGTTGCTGGAGTGCATTGGAAATACAGTGGGAGAGAGGAGGTGAAAGGGAGGAAGGCTATAGTGTGAATGCTTTCACGGCTGAGACTGCGTGTCTGCTGAGAAAAGGAATAGAGTTATTGAAGTGAGGGGTCGCGACACATTTGTGGGGCTATGAAAACATAGCTGCATCTAAAAAACAGAAAAATTGCCATCAGGCAAATAGATACACTGGTCATTGGTGCAAAGAAGATCCATTGACTGACAGATGCAAAGATTCATGAGTGAAACTTTGAGGAGAAACAGGATTTGCATAGCCTCGAGGCATCCTCCCTCAATTATTAACTACAAAGGGAAAGGTGGTAACTTCACTGTGGAAACAGCTGGCAGAAGCCTCCTCACCAGGCACTCCACAGCAGCCTCACCAGCAGCAGGACCTATCGGCATCACCCCCACGCCCATATGCCACTCCAGGTCTCATGCAGCGTCACTGTGTGGGATTCCTGCCAAAAATGCATCACCTCGATCGAATCACTCTGAAACTGCCAACAAACCCAAATCGAGGGACATTTGCTAAAATAGTTCAGTTCTCTCTTAAAGTATTATGGTCATGAGGGACAAGGAAAGATGGAGGAACCGTCAGAGGTCATAGAAGACCAAGACAGAGCAACACATTGCAACAAGAGATCCTGGATTGGGGCCCGCACGGAAAAGAGGAGCATTGGTGGAAAAACTGTTGAAATTCGAGTGAAGGAGGTCTTTCCTTTAGTTAACAGTGTTGTGCCAATGTCAATTTCCATGGAAGGGCAGGGCTGTTTTCATTTGGAAAAATACGAGTGTAAAAAAATAGCTTGAAAGTGAACTATTTCATGGAATCACTCATGTATGTGATTAAAATGGCTACATCGGTCAAAGATTCTTGCCGTAGATACTAAGCTGACTCCTAAGACATTCACATTGTATGTGTGAAGAGCGGCTCAGATGCTACAATTTTTCTGGAATTACAACATTTTCTTCCGTTCTTTTTTATTTACATCATAATGGATGTGAGGACATTACTCACGATGATCATAATAGCTGTGAGGAAATGCGGACCTCAGCCTTGATACGGCTACTTGGACTCATCAATTTCAGCCACAAAATCTGATTATTTAGGTTTAGGGGGCCTGGAAATAGAACACTGTTTTTCATTAATCTGGCTTCTGTATAACGTCAACCTTATTTTTACTGTATGGGGTAGCCCCGTTAGCCAGTTCATAAAAGGGGACTGAATGATCATGATAGACTACTCAGGACTCTTCACCGAGCCCTCAGCATTTGCTAGATTCTTGACATACATCATCTCAGTCAGTCTGCATAATGGCCTTTGGAGTGGATACCTTTATTTCCATCGTACAGATGAGGAAACTGAGCAAGAAGTCACCTGCTCTGCAGGCGTAAGCAGCAGAGCCTTTCCCAGCTGCACCGTCTGCATGCTTTCCTACCTGCTCATGCCTCCTGAGGAGCCAGCATTCCACACTGCAGACACGCCATACTTGCTAGTGCTCTGTCCACACCGCAGACACACCATACTTGCTAGTGCTCTGTCCACACTGCAGACACACCATCCTTGCTACTGCTCTGGTCGAAGGCACATGGCAAGTTACCAGTGGACTTTGTTACACGTCAGGCTCCCTGGTCCTGTAGGAATGAATCTCAATGAAGCCTTTTGCTTGAAGGAACAAAGTCATGGTCTACACCATCCTCTCGTGAAAACTGACCCATCCCATTTAAATATCTGCTGTCCGTGGTTGAAATGGGGCACAGACTACAGGCTTAGCAAGATGATCTCCTTGAACCAGTGGTCCCTACAATTAGAGGCTTGCTAGAGCTAAACACTTTTTCTTCTTTTTTTAAACTGTGGACCTGTTCTAATTTGTACAGCTTTTCTTAGGACTGTTTTGTTAAAGTGACCAAATAAATAAAAATGTAAACTGTTATAGAATCTGTGCTCCGTTTTCAACTAGCGCAGGCATATAAAAACTGTGTACATTCCCTAGGTTTTAAGACAATTTGCTTTTCAATAAACCATCCCTTTCTGAACCCGAGTTGTAAATAAATGTTGCAAAGGTTGCTGCACACCTGCCAGCTGTGTAGCCTGGCTTACCCCAAGGTTTTCTGAGGTTCTGGGGCTGAGAGCAGAGGCGGGATGCAGGAGGGAACTGGAGCTTCTCAGGGACCATCTTTAGTGAAATATGAGAGTCTAAACGAAGTCCCTTTCTGGGCGGGGCCTGAGACAGCAAGGTCCATGCAGGAGGCACCAGACATACCTTAGTGTTCTCCAGGGCCCAGCCAGCCTTGCAAATAATTAAACCACGTGTATGTGCACGAGGCTCCTTGTCATAGGCAGTTAAGGAATGATTTCTTACAAATTTATTTTTTGGGAGACTGGTAAAGACTCCCATTTTATAGAGCTCCAAATTTCACATTTAGGAAAGATTAGGCATGTAAAATACCTCTTCAGAATTTTATTCAGAAGTGATTTGCAGCAGTGACATTTGTTTTAACTTGTAGGCCACCACCCAACCAAATTCCCTTTGCGAAAGCGGTGGGAGAAAGGGGAGGGGCTGTCAGCTGGCTGTATGGAGGTTGCTCTGAGGTTTTATGTGCTTCCCATGAAAGACAGATTTGGGTCAGAGTTAATAAAAACAATAAAGGGAGTGGTTCTGTGCTGCCACCCATTTTAGATAGAGAGGCGAGGGACTCTTAGTTTATCTTGTTAGGGTGTAGCAGTTTTCACAGTCCGCCTGTTCAGTGAGGTTTTGGTAAGCATCTTCGTTCGCCCCTTTGGCACCTGGAAGTGTGGCTGATCCCAGAGTTTGGGCACTGATTCCTCTTTGCTTCGTAGAGCTCCTTCTCAGCACCTGCAGCCCTACCAGTGGTACAGGGAGGAGGGCAGGGAAGAGCTGAGGACTGATGTCCGCATGAAACACCAGTGGCCCCTTCTCCAGAGAGGCAGGCAGAATTTTAGCAATGACTTGATGAATCTGACTGATGAATCGACATCTTGATCCTATGGGGGGTGAGGAGGAAATGTGTTTTTCTTTCCTCATTTTTGTGTAATTTCCCTAATTCTCTTCATTTGGAAAACAGTTCAAAGAACTGAGAACCAAATACCTAGAAAGATTAAACAGAAAGTGACTTATTTCAGTCACCAAAAAAAAGCAAATCCATACGCAGGAATAAACCAGTCTAAATTGTGGTAACGTGTAAGAAAAAATAAAGGAAAACAGTCCCCCAAGCAACTAAGGCGTCCGATGGGGCAGTGAGCGATGTTCCTGTTGGGTGTGGCGTGCCGGGGGAGAGGAGGGCTGTTGGGAGCTGTGCCCCGAATGGGAATAAGATAATCCCTTGGATTTGAGAAGGCACCAGGAATTTGGAGTATATTTTAGGCATGGCTTTTATGATGGGGTACATAGAGGTTCTGATTCAAAAGAACAGATGAAGGTGGTCCTGGTCTTAGAACTGAAGTTCGGAAATGAGCAGTCTCACGGGCAGCTGGAGGACTTTAGTGCCAAGAACTGGCCATGGCTACCAGGTCTCATCTGCCGAGCGGGGGGACGGAAACGCGGTCCCTCAGAAAATACAAATGAATGCCACAGCAGAGAGTCCACCACTCGTGCTTTTTATGCCTGGATGGACCAGATGGCATGATGTGATCCAGGAGTTCCTGGGATTTCAGAGTGAGAAGGATCCTCAGAGATTAATACAACTATGAAATTTTCCATTGGAGGAAACTGAGTCCCAAGGCCATGGAGCTCATTGTCCTGGCTCCTCATCCTCCATTCCAGCCCCTCCAGCCGAGGACGAGTGCAGACTCCCACCCTCTCTAGCTCACGCCATGCAGCCAGTGTGGACGTAGGAAGTCGTTTTTCTTTGTTGGCTTTTCTAAATTACCCAAATCTGTGCTTATTTGGAAAAAAAATCATTTACATAAATCATTACATTTATATGCAGCAAAACAGTGAAAGTCACCCTTTGATTTAAAATGCACACTGAGAAGTAACTCAGGAATGGGCAACCAATACTGTATATTCTCACTTAGAAGTGGGAGCTAAGCTATGAGGATGCCAAGGCATGGGAATGATATCATGCAGTTTGGGGACGTGGGGTGAGGGATAAAAGATGGAGCCACCAAATCTCAGAAATCACCACTAAAGAACTTATCCGTGTAACCAAGACCCACCTGTACCCCCAAAACTATTGAAATAAAAATAAAATAAAACGCAGACCTATTTCACGCAATCAGAACAACAACCCAGGCCGTCAATATTGTTACTCCTGTCTCAGCCACAGTGAGAGCTCAGTAAGGCGAGGTACCCTGGGCAGAGCCACGCGTCACTGTGCCATGGATCTGCTCTCACATGCAGACTCACAGATTCGAGCCCAGTACTCCTTCTTTGTACTCTAGCTTTAAGCCCACAGCGAAGGGCATGTGGAGAGAGAGCTCGGGCAGCCAGAGCATCTTTGTAAGGGGAGAGACCCACAGCAGGCCTGGCTTCTGAGGGGTTGACCTCTTCCCTGACTTTGTGGGGCAGAGCTCTGAATGGGTCTTGGGTGCACAGCATTCTCTTACAGTGTGGAAGCGAGGCACGGGCAACAGGTGGAGGAGAAAGCAGGGAGATGGGGGTAAACCCCAAACTCCAAAACCTCAAGCACCGAACCCTCCTGAGAACTCACGTTGTTGCTTTGATTTTCAGAAATCATGAGGTCCAATGGATTTTGTTTAGCAAATACCGAAACAATAGTTATTGACCACAGTATACCAAATGGAAGAGACCAGCACCTGGGCATGGACCCAACAGAGCATTTGTAAGTACGCTGATTGGAATATTGTTTCATAGATTATCCTGAGCCGTTTGTCTTGTGGGATGGGGACTCACTGTTCTTATGGAAGGAAGCGGGTACCCAGAGCCACCCAGCAGCTCCTGCCTGCATTTGGACACTGATTTGAAAAGTTTGCCTTTCCTAGAGTCTGCTGAGATCTTGATTCGTAAATCTGTGGAGGACGGAGTTGCTGGCTCTGAGGGGCATTTAGGAGACATGCAGGGCCAGGGGCCTGGTTTGTGTGGGGCCCTAAATAAAGGGTGTGATGCTGTCTCCAGGGCCAGGAGGGCCACATGCCTCACACTCAGTGGTCCTGATTCCCTGGGGTGGGGACATGTTTGCCGCATGGCCGCCTGGCCCTGTGCTGGAGGTGTAGGATGTGTCGGATTACTGAGGCTGGATGATTACTGAGGCTGGATGATTACTGAGGCTGGACAGCCAAGGCCACCACTGTCTTCTCGGCTCTTTCTGTCTCTGGTTTGACTGTAACACATGCTCCAGAGAGCCCGACACTGGGGGCACTGTGAGGCGCAGCACCTTCGCCTCGGCTCTTCGCCAGGCATCTTCATGGTGAATTACAGGGACACCAGGTCCCCAGACAGCTTGGCCTCTGTTTCCTGACATAGCCAAATCCAGGCTACTTCTTGGCTGCATGAGCTCAGAAAGTTATTTAAACTTTCCTGACTTCTCTTGCCTTCGCGGGACCATTCTGCTGTCTCACCATGGGCTGTGTTGAAGACCACAGATGATGAGTGTAAAACATCCCGCTTGAGAGCCCCACAGAGGCAGCTCTGGCTGCAGAGTCTCCCTGTGGGCCCAGGAATGAGATAGCCTGGGGATGGCCCGGGTGTTGCCCCACCCATTTGCTAGCCCTCCACAGCAGCAGATTGAAACTAGAACTAGGCGGGCCATATGTGCCAAGACCCACATCCGGGCCTGTGGGCTGCAGGGCTGTGACCCTAGCATGAACCTGGGCTTCAGCCAGTGGCCTGGGCCTCCTCTGCTGAATCCCTGCTCCGTGACTGAGCATGGAGGGGGTGGGGGGTCCCTGTCAGGCTTGTGGGACTGGCTCCTGCTAACAGAGACCAGTGTGCCTCTCAGGTAGACGGTGCGAGAATCCTTCCCAGTGGAGGGGTCAGGAACTGCTGGTGGCAGAGGCTGTCCCGGTGGGGCCAAGGCCACAGCTTTCCTGACCTGCTTTGCCCCTTTGTGTCCCTTGCCCTGACCCCCCTGTACATAGCTCATTCACTCATTCCCTGTGGGTCCCCCATGCCAACAGACTGGCACCGTGGAGGTACAAGGCTGGGGTGTAATCACGGATGAAAGAAAGAGGCCTTTTAGCTTGGCAGGGGTAGTTTCTGGCCAGGCACTGTCTTGGGGGAGAAGACAGATGGAGACCCTTTCTCATCACCAGTTGTGCAGGCTCTGAGTCTCCAGTGTTTCCAAGGGGACCCCTTTCTATCTGCAAGAGGCCCTTGGCACCCTGGAATGAGGCCAGATTTAGGAGGCAGGTTCAACTGTGAGCGGGCTGGAGCTGAGGAGAAACGCACAAGAGAAGAAAGCCGGGCCAGGGGTGTGGGTCTTGTGGCAGCCCCGGGCTGTGTGTGGACAGGAATGACAGGTCTTGAATAGGCGGCCACCTGCTCCGGGACGCCTGGTTCACAGGGAGAGAGGGCCGAGAAAATCTCCATGATCCCAGGAAAGCCTAACAAAGAAACGCATGGTGCTCAGGGGAGCATTTGGAGGGAGTTCTGAATCGGGCTTGCCGGGCCTCTCTCTGGCTGCTCAGTCTCGGGCAGTGCAGTGGAGTTGGTGATGGTCCAGCTCCAGTGTCTCGCAGGGACGATCTGTTACTATACGGCCTCCGCTGTCGGGTGGGGAGTTGACAACAACCAAGGGCGCAGAGAGATCCCGTTTGTGGAACTGGAGGCTTCACCTCCCTGCGCGGCTGTCCTCCCTGGCACTCGAGGCTGACCATCTGGCCCGAGTCTGTGAGCTCAGTGCTGCCGGGCCCATGGCAGGGCCCCCACAGCAGAGCCTTGGCAGGCTGCCCCCAGTCTGGCCCCAGGGGCAAGTGGGCACCAGTGCCGGGGACCAGAGACCCCCCTGCACTCAGGAAATGGTTGTATCTGATAGAGATGGGGCCAGTGGGGGCTTCTGGGACTCTGCAGGTGACAGTCTCACCTGGTGAAGGGATTGCCCGGCTTCTGGGAAGTCATCCAGGGCCGAGGCACTGGGCGGTTCTGTGGGGACCTCAGGGAGCTTCAGCCCCGTGACACTCTTTTCCCTGAGCATCCCGGTGCCCCTCCTTCCTCATGTCCTCAGGGTCATCCTGTGATCTGGGTGGGGAGGACGGGCAGGTGGTGGGACACTGTTTGAGGTGGCGCTGTGGCTCTGCCCCTCGCCTGGCTTGAGCCTTTCAGCACACCCAAGGCTCCCCATTGGGTTTCCATCCAGCCCTGGTCTGGGGAAGAGATTCCCTGGGATGAAGTTGGAGAGCTGCTCTGTCTCCGTGAGCCCCCGTAGCTTTCCCACCCACAGCTAGGGCTCTTCATGCCACGGCCTCTGTTCCAGCCTCGTGTTGCCAGGACCGTGAGCACAGGGAAGCTGAGGCGGGGGCTGACAACACACCCCAGGCCTGGCCGTGGAGTCAGAGGGGAGGCCTCCTCTGCAGCCTCAGCCTTTCTTATCCACACGCCTGAAAGCTGTCTCCACAGCCCCGTGCCTTGAGGTCAGCGGGATACGCACAGCGTACTAGGTTTGGGGGACCATGTGCTCACCCTGCCTTGTTGTGTGTCTGGCCAGGGGCCTGGACTGTGCGGTAATCTTGGCCATGGCAAAGCTTTGCAGATATGGCTGAGTTCCCACAGTTGTCACTGGCCAGGGCCACCTTCAGGCACTAGGGGCGGCACAGGAGGCAGCCCTGAGGTGACTCCCAGGAGGGCAGGGCGGCCCCTTGCCTCTGTCCACACTCCCACACAGCCTGCTGGGTTTGGGCTGATTCATAGGTTGAGGGAGATGCCACAAGCAGCACGGCTCCGTCCCCCTTCCTGGGGAGAATGTCCTTCTTGTGCTTTTCTCTTTGTTATGTGTTTTTTAAGACTTGGAGTCTCTTTTTGTAATGTAGGAGGTCATGCGTGGGCTGCGGAGGGAGTAGAAACAGTTCCAGTGTGTGGGGAGTCAGTATCGCGGGCTTTTTGTCCCCTTATGTTTGGGGTTTGTATTCTTTTCTTGGTTCTCCACACCCCATGTAAGTCCCCCACATTCGGATGCTTCTCATCTGCCAGAGCCCGAATGGAACACGTACCCGGCATGCAGGCTTCCCCACTAGAAGGTATCTCTCCCTGCGACCTCCACGCGCCTCACCGGCTTTTCTCCAGCCTCCTGTTCCCTCCGCAGCCTCCTGTGCCACCATGTGCCAACTTGGCTGTGGTCAGGCTGTGAGCCCGTGACCACTCCTTTCTGAGCTGTCCCCAGGGCCCAGCACGAGGCAGGCGCCTCTTCCCTGAGGACGGACCCCGCCTGCCTTGTTCACTGCTGATCCTGCAGCCTGCTGCGGTGCTGGGCACAGAGCAAGAGGTGTAAATCAGCACTCCGTGAATGAAGGAATGGATGAAGGCCTCGCTAAGGGTTGTCTAAGCAAATACAGACAGCAGTCTCCAAGGCAGTGGAAACCAGAAGCTCTGGCAGTCTCAGAGTAGGAGCCAGCTCACCAGTTAATTTGTAGCTGTGATTTTTTGCACCCTTACTTATGGGCATTGAAAGCCATGCTCACGGGCCTGGCGGGTATTTGGTGTTGATCCCAACAATGAGCCAGCCCTCACTTCTGTTTTCTCTAATTTCAGATTTGAGAATGGCAGTGAGTTTCCCTCAGAGCTGGAGGACGGGGATGACCCAGCAGCCTACGTCACCAACCTGTCGTATTACCACCTGGTGCCCTTCGAGACAGACATTTTGGACTGAACCTCTCTGTCAGGCCTCCCCCGCCTCAGCTGTTCACTGCCAGCTCTGATGCTGTCCACTGTGCTGGCCCCCATGGTCACAGCTGCTGCCCCAACCCTGGACCTCCCAGATGTCCCAGGCCCCACGGACGCCAGGAGGCCTGGGTGTCCTGCAGGTGGAGCAGCAGGGGCTCCTAGTGGGCCAGGCTGACCGCAGAATCTCCAGCAAGCTGAGGTCATGGCCGGACGCCACAGGGCCTGTGTTCTGAGGGTCCTCACTCCCCGCTTGGTGCCCACAGGGCTGCACACTGCTGGGGCGGGGACAGTTCCTGCAGGGCTCGCTCTCACTGTGACTGCTTCCTGGGAGGTGCATCCCTCCTGGTCAAGTGGCCTAGCGCCCCCCGGCCACCCTGACTCCCCACCATTCCCTCCTGTGGCAAATGCACAAAACGTCTTGAGGGAGATTTTGGCAAGTGCCCGTTCCAGATGCCACAGGCAGGGGATGTTTAGTAATCCAGGATTTCTCTGAGAACTGGGATGTGTGGCTTTTTTTTTTTTGCTTTTTATCTTTTATCTGGAAGCTGGCTTTGGGTCAACCCCAGGAGTGTTTGCAGAAGGCCCAGCACAGTGGGGGGTATTAGCCGCAGGGCGGGGAAGGCATTGCTGACCAGATGCCCGTGTGAGCTTGGACTGGGCGCTGCTGGTTCTTCCAGAGGAAGGGAATTTCCTCCCGGCCTGCCAGGTCTCTGGGCCTTCGGCGCAGGTCCCGGTGCTGCAGCCGCACCACCCCGGAGTGCTTGTTGACGGAGTTGCCATAATGAACTTGAAAGGACGGGACTCGAGGGAAGCTGGGGCTCCCCTGCCTGCAGGAGAGGATCCCCGTTCTTCAGGCTTCTCTGCTCAGTGTCTACTAACGACCGACATTTGCTAATGTAAATAATAGTAAATTATTGAGAATTCTAATTCTTTTACACAGTCTGTTTTTAATCTATTTTAATTAAATAAAATCTATGACTCTACTTTGGTCTGTCCAAGATATTTGTGTATAAAGGCATGGTTCTTTCTGTCCCCTGCCTTGGGACAGGGTGGAAACCAAATCCTGACTCCTCGGGCCTGGCCCCTCCCCCTCTTCCTGTCACATTCCGTGAGTGAGAAAGTGTGCTGTGTTCTTACCCCAGGGAAACGATCTGCCCGGATTGAAAAATGGACACACAGCTTGTTTTCTTTTGGCGGGAGAAGGGGGTTGACTTAGGGTTTGTTTCTTTTCCTCCATTTTTCTTTTTGGCAACCGCAGGAAATCTCTTTGATGGCCCAGCTGCAAAGCACATGGACTTCCTTTGGTTTTGCGTTCCCCTCTGCCTTCCAGCTGTGTTGTTTAAACCATCTCGATTTCAAATAGGCTAGTAGGTGGCTCACTCTGGGGTTGACCATTTGCCTTGTTTTTCTTGATGCGTCAAATTTGGTTCTGTGCAAGGATGGGGCTCCCTGTTTGGTAGCTGAGGTTAGAATTGATCAGCGTGTTCGGTCGATGCCATCTGACTTTCCAGGATTGATTCACGGGCTCGTCTCATCCGTTTCACAGACCTGCTTCTCCCCAGCCATCTGGTCACTGATGCAGCTTCTTTGGCCACCTCCTTGCTCAGGCTGTGTTCCTCTGTCAAGACTCAAATTTGGCTCCCCAACCCCATCCCCTGTTCAGCCTTCACTGAAGAAGTTTTACCGTTCCCAGTCCGTGCGCAATGAGGTCAGCTATCACTGCTCAGTTTAGCTGGTGGTTTTGCCTGCAAGTATGGGCCCAGTATGGCCAGATCTCCTAGTTTTTCAGTAAAAGCTAGAAATCTGACTCTTCTTTGTGAAATATCCCAATTTTGAGGTGTTGGCAAAAAATACATAAATACGTAAAAATAAACAAAAATAGATTAGGAACTTGACCAAGCGAAAGAATTGTGAATTTTCAGCCTCTAAACTGTCATTTCAGAAAATCGATACTAGAGCATTTGAGGTTCATGTGTGAATTTTCATTCTTGCCCACACATTCCTCTGGGGACCAGCTTCTCTCCTAATTCACTCTCAGGCTCTTTGTGCTGCTCTGGCAACTAAGGGACCCTTGGCTGCAGTGGCTTGGACACTGCCCTTAGTCACTGACAATTGTGTGAAGGCTGCTGTCATAACCTCCACTTACTACCTGAGGCTCCTGTGAAGTAGTGGGCGATTCAAACAAATTCCCGTTGCCACCTAAGTTTCCCATCTGAAAAGCGCTTTCGGCACACACTATTTATGGGCTGAGGAATCATCGCTTCTTTGTCTGTTTTGTAATAAATGCTCATTTTCATGTATGAGGCCTGCCTAAAGTGAAAACTGCACAATGTAAACATTGCCTAAGCCTGCTTGTGATGATTCCTCCAGAACTGACACTCTCCAGCACTTCCCGTTGTGGGGAGGCACAAGAGCATAAGCTACCTGGTAACGGAGCTGACTGTGGGCTTATTCGTGAGCATACAATTCTCATGGCTGTAACATTTATTAATGGAAGTATACTCGGGGGTGTTGGCAGCCAAACTGCCCTGAGAAATGTGTCCTAACCTTCACTAGTTTCTCCTGTTGGGGATAGAACACATTCTTGGCTTTCATTTTAGAAGCATTCTGTCAAATTACAAGCCTTTTTACTGCAACTAAAATTTCTGTCCCGTGTCCTCTGTGCCTTCTGCAGACCAGTTTTCTCCTCTAGGCCCAAGGACTTAAAACGCAGACTGTATTATTTTTCAGGATGGCAAGGCCAACAGATGAGGAGGCAGCTGCCATTGAAAAGATACTTTGCTATATAGGCAGATCCCAAGTCGAGGGGGCACATATGCCCTGGGGAACCATGTGAGAAGCACTAGGGTAGGTCAGGAGGCAGAAGGAGCAGGAGAAGGCATAGCAAGAGTCTTTACTGTGGTTTCTGTGGGGAGGAGATAGGCAAGCAGACTAAGCAGTCTTCAAGATTGACCAGTTTGATAATTTCAGCAGGCTCTGGGGAATAGGGGCTGTACCTAGTCGTCTTGTATCTGGTCCTGGGGTGATTAGGGCAGATGGATGGTGGCCCAGAGTGTGGAAGCCAGTAAGGGTGGTTGGATGTGGGCTCTGGATGGATTGGTGTGCCTGTGCCAAGCAAACTAGCAGATGAGTCCTTTATCATCTCTAGGAACTGGCTAATTCCTGGAGGGGCAGTCCAGGGTCAGCAAGACCCCATGATGTCAAAGCATCAAATACAGAAACTAGAAACCATGGTGATGACACACACCAATCCCTGTGGACCCCTGGTTGATGGAGAGATTTGATTTTATCTTTTGCGGGAACACAGAGAAAACCAAATGTGGCACGCCCATATGCTTCATGCCAAAGGCCTTCCAACATGAACAAGGCTATGTGTAGATGTAAATGTTGCTTTTAAAAATTTGAGTGGGTGATATATTTCTGCGGTCCAAAAATTAAAAAGCTTTGAAAGGTTTTGTAGAAGGTATCACTCTGCTTCCTGTCCTTATTCTACCCCTCAAAATTGATTAGTTTCTGGTATATCCTGCCAATATTTCTTCATGCAAATGCCAAACAAATGTAAGCATACACTTTTTAGACAATAGCTAGAAGAATTCCTCTGGAGTCTGTATAATTTAGCATTTATGGTCAATAATAACGTGCCTTGAAGCTATATCTGTATCTTCATCTGTTTATCTATCTTGTCTACCTGAAGCACTTTGGAAATAGATGATCTGCTCAAACTTGATAAGTTTTGCTTCTAAAGGGCTTGGCTGATGTGCAGTACATCATATCTTAAGTGTAATTTTATTATTATTCTGGACAAAGCATTACACTTTCTGTTATTCACTCCTGTCTGTTTTGGGGGTGGAGGTGAGGATAGGGGTGGTGGGGAGGTGGCCAAGGACGGTGAATTTGCCACAGGCCAAGGGGATGCTCTTGGTCTTACAGATAGTAACCTTGAGAGCAAACTTGTCTCCTGCAGGCACACTCATATTAAACAGGCTTGAGGCAGATGTCCAAACACCAAAATAGCTGCCCATGTATATATTTACAATAGAAATAACTGACCCCAAAATCAGAATACTTAGAAATCATGTCCTGTCAGAGTATTTACTCCCTACAAGTGGGAAAAGTCAAATAATGATCTAAATCTGGCTCTGCTAATATAGAAAATGTAATAGAGGGAATTAATTACATTAACGCCACTAGAAATATTATTGTACCAAGACTTTGGAGTTTTCCCAGAAGGCACTTTCACACCAAAAAAAAAAAAAAAAAAAAAAAAAAAAAAATCCATAAATAAGCAATTTTTAAAAGTGACTATACCATGCTTTTTCTTTCACCCTATGAACAAGTGAAAACTTGACATAGGTAATGAGTGTATTGGAAATCTCTGAGTTGAATGAAGAGACAACAGGAATGAATTCACCCATGGAAGTCTAAGCCATAGTATCTCTCATGTCAGAGTGGCCTTGCCAATAGTGTGACTGAAATGGTGTGGGTTAGGAGGGAGAACCCTCTTCCTGGTCTTAAAGAGTCCCAGCTCACCAGGGAAACATTTCTCCAGGAAGAGTGTGATGGTGGGAAGACAGGGCACTTATATTTCCATGCTCTGACTGTATCCTCTTGGATGGAACTATTATGGTTGACTGCTGGATTAGACATTCAAAGTTGGTTGGGATGGTCTTGATTTCCTCTCCACCAGATGGTGCTTGATGGGCAATGAACAAGTTTGCTTCGGCAATGCTACTGCAGCTGACTGCCCTTCCTCTAACACATTCTTCCTTAGACACTTCAGTACATTTAGACAGGTCTTACAGCCAAGATTCAAGATCTATTCTTTCTATTCAAAAATAATTTGAATGTATCATTTATTCTAATAAATTAAGTGTCAATTTTGGAACATAACATACAAATAGCATAACATACAAATGATTTTATTTTATTTTTTTAACGACAGGATCTCCCTCTGTCGCCTAGGCTGGAGTGCAATGGCATGATCATGGCTCACTGCAGCCTCAACCTCCTGGACCCAAGTGATCCTCCCAGCCTCTCAAGTAGCTGGGACTACAGGTGTGTGCCACAATACTTGGCTAATTTTTAAAAAATTTTAATAAAGACAGGGTCTTGCTATGTTGTCTGTGCCGGTCTAGAACCCTTGGGCTCAAGCAGTCCTCCTGCCTCAGCCTCCCAAAATGCTGGGTCCAAGAAGAAAGAACAGATCTGGAGGTGGAGATTTGGGAGGATCATAACAGAAGAGGAAATACGTAAAGCCATGAGAATGGATTTGATCACCACAAGAGCAGGTATAGAAAGAAAAAGAGTTCTGAGGACTGAGCCCCAGAGCTCCCCAACATTAAGAGGTGCCAGCAGAGCAGAGTGAGGTACATGTGAGCTTGTGTTATGCAGCAAATGCTAACTGATACAGGGCTAATTTCCTTCCTGTGCAAGGAGCTCCTACTCCTCTTTCTTATTCAAAGAACCCCTATGAATCAGTAAGTAAAATAATAATAAAAGGAGAGTGAGAAGGGCCAGGGAATATGAGAAAAGTGAGGAGAATGAGGAGTCTTGGAAGCCAAATGAAGAAAGTGTTTCAAGGAACAGCCAAGGATCAGTGCTTAAGAGATAGTTATTATACATACGATGAGGATGGGAAAAGAATGCCGGGTTTGAACCCAGCGGAAGTCACTGTCGACCTTCACAACAGCAATTTTTAGTGGAGTGGTGAGGGTGGCAAAGATATGATTGGAATAAAAAGGTGTATAGTAAAACTTCTCCTTCTCCCTCCTATCAGTCATCTGTTCATTTCCCAGAACCCCTGCCCCCACCCAGGGAACCACTTTTATTAATTTCTTATTTATACATCAAGAGTTTTTATGCAAATATAAGTATACATGGAAAATATATATTCTCACTCTATAGTTTTTTACATAAAAGTTAGCATTTTAAGTATACTTCTCTATACCTTGCTATTTTCCTAAGCTATCCTAAGGCTCTTTCCTATCTGTTCTTAAAGAGCTTCCTCATTCTTGGTTGTCTTCTGTACAATGGTTCTTTATGGACATGCCCTGACCAGTTCCCTGTTGATAGACATGTGGGCTGTCTCCAGTGTTTTATTGTTGATTATACAAACAATTCTTCAGTGAATGACCTTTTCACAATACATGTGTGGGTGTATTTATAGGGCAATTCTTCCAAAATGGATTTCTGGGTCCAAGGGTAGATTATAATTTGGTAGATGTTGCAAATTGCCACAGGAGTCATACCAGTTTGCATTCCCATCAGCAACATGTGTGAATACCGTTAAGTCTCTATTGATGGAAAGTGAGATTACTTCAAATATTTTGCCATTGCAAAATAAGAAGCAAAGGATACACCTGAATATGCAAAAATTTCTTATGCATGAGAATATATTTGCAGAATAGAGATCCTGATTGATTTGTAGTGGTTCTTTCTATCATCACGTGAAAGAAATTAGCCCTTGTATCAGTTAGCTTTTACTGTATGAGACAAGCTCCAAAGTGGATGGCTAAACAGCTGTTTATTCAGCTCCTGGTTCTTTGGGCCTGCAATATGGATTGGGATTAGCTGGGTGGTTCTGCTCTTTGGGGCCAGGCTGGGCTGATCTTGGCTGGGCTTGTTGAGGAACAGCTAGGGTGGGAGTGCTCAGCCGGGTGGTTTTCTTCTTTCTGCTCCATGTGATCAATCAGCCTCCATCTAGCTGGTCTAGGCTTTTTCACAAGGGTTCAAGAGCAGTCGGAGACCAAATGCCATTGCACAAGTGCTTTTCAAGCCTCTGCATCACATTTGTACTATCCCATTGGCTGAGGCAAGTCAAGTCCAGTGTCCATGTGGTAAGACACTACCCAAGGGCATGGATACAGGGAGGCATGAACAAATCCGGGTCATTACTACAACCAATCCATGGTGGGCCACAAAGGCCTAATCTTAATTCTCTGTCGTAAGTATTTTGGGTTACCACTCTGGTCCGTTTATTGATAAAGCAAGGGACTGTGCTAGAAGTGGCGATGATCCTTGAAGCAGCTGATCACAACAGTTTCAGTTCTGGAATATGAGCTTCCTTACAGTGAAGCTCTTGCCTTCTGTAGAGAGACCACTCATAATGGTGATGGAGCCATGAGGACTGGGTGCAGGACTATGCAGAATGTGGAATGGCCTCACTTTCATGGCTTTAAACACAGATTTTTATTTTCCAAAGCTGTCTTCTTTCCTTCACTGACCAGGTATCCCTCTGGCATTCCACACAACCCAGCAGGACAGGTTTGATCTCTGCTGATTTCAGCTGCCAACATGTTTCAGTGGAAACAGACCACATCCAAGCCACAGCCTTCAGAATCATGCTGGGACAGTTAGGTGACTGAGGAGAAATTTTGACTCATCGAAAATAGTCTTCTTGACCCTTGTTCTCATCTAATTTATATTTTTCATTTCATAAATGGAGTTGACTTGACTGAGTCAGACCGGGAGCCTGCTATTTTGGGGAGAAAAGTCTATAATAAAATCCATGAAATTAGTCCTCTGAGAGTGTGGGCAGAGAGGTGACAGTGACTGTGCAACCCTTGAGGCATGAGTGTTTCTGTGACGTGATGTTGTCATCCACATGCAGGCCTGAGAAACCAAGGAGAGCCCTTGAAAGGGGGCAGGAAGAGGAGGAGAAAGAGAAGTGACTTTTACTGAGCACCTACTGCATTCCAAGCACAGCACAAGGCACTGTGTATACAGAGACACGTAAGATGCTGTCTCAGTCCTGAATAGACATCAGCTAACATGTAAGAAATCCCACAAAAACACGGTATCAAGAAGGAAGAGGAGAAGGTGGAGCAGATAGGGAAGGAGGAAAAATAAAGAAACAAAAGGAATTACACCAAAACAAGGGTAGTGAGAAGGTACGTCAAAGACCAACTACCTGATGGGGCATTGGAGGATTTTCTTAACCACTGTTGAAAGAGGCCCTGACTATTTCAGTCTCTGGTTCGCCTGCAGATAGCATCAACTCACGGAGAGTTTGAGCTTCAAATCCACTCCTGGCTGCAGGGGCAGGATCCACAGCCTGTTTATCCCTGAGACTACTCCACACTTCCAACTCAGATTTGAGAGTTAGAGTTATGTGGCCTGGAAACTTCTTTCTCTAAGCTAAACTCCTTTGACATGTGATTGGCATCCAGACAAGAGCTGAGCAGCTTAAAGTCCCAGGAACTCCTTCAGGGGCCCTTGGATCTTATTAAATGAGATCAGAGCCCTGGTGTGTCCTGCTCAGTGCCAGCATTCCTACTCTGAAAAGACGCCTTGCACACAGAAGGCGAGAAACAACCACGCGTTAAGCGAGTGTGTCGTTGTGTCTGGAACAGGCTGACACCTTTCCCAAAGCACCCAGGGTACCCCAGGGAGTCTGAATTTTCTCTGGAAATGACCCCTTCATTCTTTCCCAGCTTGATTTTCAGTAGTCCCGGGCGGCTGTGAGAGGGTATTTGCTCCTCTCCTTCACTGGAATTTCTCCTCCCGCTCGCCAGAAAGAGAAGAAGAAAGAATGAGGAAGTGTACATGACAGGTTCTCTGGGTCTGGCTTATTTGTTCAAGGAACACATTTGGGGCCAGCACCCAAGGATAAGGGGGGGCCCTGCCATGCTCCCCTGGGGACCGTGGAGGACAGGGTGTTTAACTTCTGGGCTCATCAGAAGCAAGGCGGCAGTTGAGGTTTGGAAGATCCCAGCTCATCCAATGGGCAGCAGCCAGATGGCAGGAGCTCCCCCACTGAGCAGGTGGGCTGTGGTCTGGATCCCCGGAAGCCACACAGGCCTGGGGGGCACTGGCTCTGCTCTGCCCCTGCCCTGTGCCCATGGGGAGGCTGGGCTTCGGACTGGCTTTGCTGGAGCACTGGGGCACCTGATGGGTAGAGCCTGGCCTGGACCCACCTTGTTCTGTGTGGAGCCCTGATGCCCAGCCTTTCTTCTGCCAGGGATCCTGCTCCCATATTTCATGCTGGAGTGTGTGCCCTCTCCAAGCCCACGGCCCCCAGAACCGTTGCCCCGTCATCCATCAAGTACAATGTGGCATAACCAGGAGCGGGGCTCCTGATGGATTCATCACTTCATATGTTGGGTTTACAAACCTGTACCTCCCTTCTCTCTCTCTCTCTCTCTCTCTCTCTGTCTCTCTCTCTCTCTGTCTCTCCCCCTCTCTCTGTCTCTCTGTAACACACACACACACACACACACACACACACATCTCAGAACCCACACCACCCTTTCTGTGTGGCTGGCTCTATTACAGTGAGCTAGAAGCCAGTTTTGGAGATGAATTGACTGGAACATCTCTACAAAGTTATATTTTCACAATTTTTTTTAAGAGACAGCGTCTCTCTGTGGCCCAGGCTGGAGTGCAGTGGTGCCATCATCATTCACTGCAGCCTCAACCTCCTTGGCTCAAGTGATCTTCCCACCTCAGTCTTCTGAGTAGCTGGAACTACAGGCACATGCCACCATGCGCATCTAACAGGCTTGATTAGAGTTTATCATTGACTTTATTATCTTCTTGATAATTAATCTGAAAAACCGACATTAAGCAGGGCCTAGATTATGGTTTCCTTGGTAGGTTGGCGGGAGTACCTCCAATTCTTTAGCAAGCCTGGCTGTTTTCCTTCTCATACACAAAGTGGTCAAGCCTGCTCTCGGCAACCATGATTGACTGCGTTCACTCCCTTCCCTGATTCTGTCATCCAGATAGGTCCAAGTGCCATTCTGTTGTTACTTGCTTGCTATTAGTAATTGTTACTATACTTCAGTAGTGAAGTAATTATTGCTGTAATTATTCCCTTATAGTTATGTGCTTATTTATTCATTTTTATTTATTATTATTATTATTTTTTGAGACAAAGTTTTGCTCTTGTTGCCCAGGCTGGAGTGCAGTGGCGTGATCTCGGCTCACTGAAACTGCCACCTCCTGGGTTCAAGCGATTCTCCTGCCTCAGCCTCCTGAGTAACGGGGATTACAGTTGCCCGCCACCATGCCCAACTTTTTTGTGTTTTTAGTAGAGACAAGGTTTTACCATGCTGGCCAGGCTGGTCTTGAACTCCTAACCTCAGGTGATTTGCCCGCCTCGGCCTCCCAAAGTTCTGCGATTATAAGCGTGAGCCACCGCGCCTGGCTAATTTTTTGTATTTTTAGTAGAGATGGAGTTTCATCATTTTGGCCAGGCTGGTCTTGAACTCCTGACCTCAGGTGATCCACCTCACCCTCCCAAAGTGCTGGGATTACAGGCGTGAGCCACTGCACCTGGCCTATAGTTATGCATTAATAAGTGTCAGAGCTGCTGTGGTAAGTCACAAAGGCGGCACTAGAGCACAGTCATTGTACAGTCTTTGGGATCAAACTGACCCAAGTGCAAACCTGGCTAAACCACTAAACAGCCATGTAACTCTGAGCCAGTCACATGACCTCTCTGAGCCTCAGTTTACTCAACTGAAGACAGAGAGAATACTTGTCCGGATCATTATGGGAATTAAATGAGATAAAGGATATAAATCTGTTAGCACAGTGTCTAGGATACGTGGCCCACCAAAGATAGAGTCTGTTACTAGAGATCTATTTTTGGAGTGATCTATATTAGAGTTTGGTCTAGAAAAACTTGTATTTGTTTCCTTACAGATGAAGCAAGCTGTTCATATTAATGTATACCAATTTATATTTCTAAGTGAGTGTAAGAGGGGTTTGCGTGATTCACAGCTTGCGTGTGTGTGACTGGGTTCAGAGGGAAAGCCAGGGCCTATTCGTTTCTGAGGCTGGAGCAGACCGTGCCCTCCCGTGGGCACCCTGTGCTTGCTGGTGCGGTGAGCTGGACGGGTCATTGCTCAGACTCAGTAAGACTTTTCTCATCTCTTCAGGGCTAATTCAGATGAAAACGCTCAGCACGGATCTGAGGAATGTATCGTAGGACCGGGACGGAGAGAAACAGGGTGAAGAAAGCAGCTGAAGATCAGTTTGTTTTGAAAGTAACCGGCTTTTGTGCATCACTACACTTGTGGAAGAAAGGCCCTGGGGCATGCTGTAGAATTGCAGCCTCCCTGGTGGGTGTTGGCCCTGCTGTCTGTCCCTCTTGGAGGAGCTGAGATGCCGCCTGGCCCCCTCGTCCCCCAGACATAGGCACTCACACGCAGAATGACTTCACAGCCCAGCTCCTCGCTGCCTTTAACTCAGTGAATCTGCTGTCGCACTGTTTGTTGACCTTGAGGTACAAACGCCTGATTGTAGTACAAGGAGTCGTCTCTTTCCTGGGTATTAAAAACATTGTTAGGGGTCAAAATCTCAAACCAAGAGAGCAGGCTCTGATGGTAGGATTGCAGCACTCAGCCTGTGGGCAGAGGAAGGGTGGGGGATCAGTGTCACAATAAAGGAAAATGCCTGGTCCTACCCAGAAGTCAACCCTGAAAATGTTGAATATGGACCCTGAATTGTCTTAGCAAAGCTGTGATGAAATGACAAGCGGACTTGTTAGAATCCAGTTTCCTCTATGAACGGACTTGATGGAAAGCCAAGCATGTGAGGGAAGCCCCCGGCCTACCATACCGTCTCCTGCTTGAAGATTCTGGGAGTTTTCAAGGAGGTGCAGAGATTTTAGTTTCTGTAAAACCACTGGATAGCTGTGATCATGACCTCAAAGTCCATCCTCCTCCACTGTCTTCCTTCTGCTGGAAATTAAAAGGATTTGGGCTTTAAGTCTGAGAGACATGGGTTTAAATTCTCCTTCTGCCTGCATTCAATCACTGGTCTCACAAGCAGGTGTAGGGCAGATACTCTGCATGGGCTCTGGGGCTATAGACAAAGCAGATGAGGGTCCTGACCCTGAGGGGGTTTACATTCTAGCTGGAATGACATGCAATGCAGTGGTTAGTTACAACAGGGATTGCGACCAGGTAAGTGCATGTACCATGGAGAAACCCATGTGACTGCAGGTCCACGGGGGCTTTCATGAGTGAGTGACTTAACTGAGCGCTGAAATGTGGAAGGAGGATAAGTGAGGGGGTGGGATGTAGAGAAGAGCAGCCAGAGAGAGAAGAGCATGTGCAAAGGCCCTGAGGCAAGAAGGGATCTGGCCCAAGCATGGTGACACTTCAGTTTACTACCTGCTTCCCTATATTGGTCAAGAAGAGTGAGTGAGTCTGGGCATAGTGGCTCAGGCCTGCAATCCCAGCATTTTGGGATGCCAGGGCTGGGGGATGGCTTGAGGCCAGAGGTTTGAGACCAACCTGGGCAACATAGTGGGACCCCCATCTCTATAAAATGTTTTTTAAAAGTATCCAAGGGCGGTGATACACATTGTAGTCCTAGCTACTCAGGAGGCTGGAGGATTACTTGAGCCCAGGAGGTCAAGGATGCAGAGACCTATGACTGCACCACTGCACACTGCACTCCAGCCTCGGGGACAGTGTGAGACCCTGGCAAAGGAAAAACAAAAGAGTGCATTGTAAAGAACAAACAATGAGTGTGAAGTGCCACGCTGGCTGGCTCATAATAGGTCTTCTCTTTTGTCCAAGGACTTTGAGTGTCCACCTCCTCCTTATTAAAGCCCTCTCAAACTTTGCTTTTCTTGAAAAAGGTGGAATTTAGATGATTTTGCAGCAGTTGGGATCCAGGAAGCCAGGAGCCCCACGTAGCCCAGGACTGGCCTGTGAATGATAAAGAGGTGGAGCTGTGTTATTGATAAAGAGGTGGAGCTGTTATTGAGCAAACGAGTAGGTGGCAGATGGCTACTGCCTCAACAGCTCTTGGTGGGATTGGGTGCCAGGATGTGCGTTTTCCACTGCACCTACCTTTGTCAAAAAATTACTGGTTCCTTCCTCACACTGCATGAACAAGCCACACGACTACAGGATTTCTCAGAGATAGGTCTCCACGGAGCCTTAATTGTTCATATGGATAGATTGATTAATCAAGCTGATGAATCAGGGGGTGCAGCGCGTGGGTTCACCAGTAAAACAAGAGCCCATGTGGACAGAGTTTGGCAGAGACAGGACCTCCTGCTCTGCCCAATTTAATTTAATGCATGCCTGGGCGAGGGGTTTCTTCAGTCCTGACTTACCCTTGACTTCCGGGCTGCACTCTGGCTTTCAGGAGTGACTTCTCTAACACCTTCTGGACCAGGAGGAGAAGCATTGTTAGGGCTTGTCCCTGGGGTGTGGCTGGGCTCCGAGGCCAGGCTATGTTGATCTTGAATTGAGGATGGCTCTGCCAAGGTTGCTTTTGTGTTTGCTTCTTGATCGCTCGTTGTGAAACGTGTTCGGTAGTAGTCATGAAGCGGATCTTTGGCATACATTCTCATCCCAGCAAGGAGTGCATGAAATTGAAAATCGGCAGAGCCAAGGAGAGGGAGCCCAGGCTCCAGACCCATGTGGAGTCCTTGGAGATGTCCCACCTGGATGGCGGGAGCAGCCTCTCTGGGGCCTCTGAACGCTCTGCTGCCCCACGTCACCTCCTCACCCTGGCAGAGCCCGGCTCGCTCCCGGGACCCCACTTTCCTTTCACCGCTTCCAGGAGAGGCTGCTAATTTTCCATGTCCTCCAAGGTCTGTGCATTACCACTTGCAGACCAAAAGCTCTCTCCTGCCCAAGCACCAGTATCTCTGAGGCTCCAGCTCCTCCACCCTCCATTCCATCATCCAAGGCCTCATAGTTCCTCATGGTGCCTCCTCACTTGCAGGCATGCTGACAGTGCAGCCTTAGTGCCTCGTGCTCTAGCCCTCCAAACACACTGCCTTCTGCTGGCCTCGGACACGCACTCCCGTGGCCACAAGCTGGATTCTAATGATATGAAACTGTGCAACCTATAAAAGAATAAAATCAAACCATATATATATATGTATATACAGATGTGTATATATATACACTTGTATATATACATACACTTGTATATATACACAAAAGTATATCTACATGTATACACATGTATATATGTGTATATATACACATATATAGTATACACATGTATAGATGTGTATATATACACATATATAGTATATATACATATATAGTATATATACACATATATAGTATATATAGTATATATACACAGACATGTGTAAATGTAGTGTATATATAGTACATACATACACAGACTATATATGTGTATAATGTAGTATATATATACACAGACATATATGTGTATAAATACACATATATGTATAATGTATACATATGTGTATATATAATTGTGGTAAAACATAGATAAAATTAATCATTTAAACCATTTTTAAGTGTAAAGTCCAGTGGCATTTAAGTACATTTATAATGTTATGCAACAATTGCCACCATCCATCTCCGGAACTTTTCCATCTTCCCAAACTGAAACTCTGCACCCCTTAAACGCTAACTCCCAATTCTCCTCCCCCAGCTCCTGGCAATCCCTCTTCTATTTTCTGTCTCTGCGAGCCTGACTCCTCTGGGTAGGTCATACGAGTGCAATCACATGGTATTTGTCTCTCCAGGGACTGGCTGGTTTAGCATAAGGTTCTCAAGTTTCCCTCGTGTTGTGGCATGTGACAGGATTTCCTTCCTCTTTAAGGCTGAATCGTATTCCATTGTGTGAATATACTCCACTTTGTTTATCTACTCCTCCACTGATGAATAGTTGAGTTTCCACTTTTCAGCTGTTGTGAATAAAGCTGCTATGAACAAAGTATCTATCTGAGCCCCTCCTTTCAATTCTTTTGGGTGTACACCCACAAGTGGAATTGCTGGATCACGTGGTAACTCTATGTTTAACTTTTGAGGAATTGCCGAACTGTTTTTCTCAGCAACGGCACCATTTTACACTCCCGCTAGTAATCCGCCAAGGTTCCAATTTCTCCACATCCTCGCCAGCACTTGCTATTTTCCATTTTGTTTGTTTGTGTTTAAATAATAGCCACCCTAATGGGTATAAAGTGATAGCTTATTATGGATTTGACTTGCATTTTGATCTGCATCTCCCTAATGATAGTGTTGCTGAGCGCTTCTTTTCATGTGTTTATTGGCCGTTTGTGTGTCTTCTTTGGAGAAATGTCTATGCAAGTTCTTTGCCCATTTTTGAATTGGGTTGCTTGGATTTTTTGCATTGCATTGTGGGAGTGCTCTATATATTTTTGGTTGGCAGTTTTTTCTCCCATTCCATGGGTTGCCCTTTCACTGTGTCTTTTGATGGACAACAGTTTTTAATCTTATTTAAGTCCAAGTGATCATTTTTCCTTCTGTCACTTGCACTTTTGTTGTCATACCCAAGAAATCATTGCCAAAGCCAGTGTTGTGAAGCTTTTCTCCTATGTTTTCCTGTAGATTTTTTATAGTTTTAGCTTTAATATTTATGTTTCTGATCCATTTTGAGTTAATTTTTGTATATCATGTAAGGAAAGGATTCAAATTTATTCTTCAGCATATGAATATCCAGTTTTCTCGGCATTATTTGGTAAAAAGATTGCCCTCTTTCCATTGAATGATTTGGTACCCTTGTTGCAAATAATTTTGCTGTGTGTGCAAGGGTTTATTTTGGGTCCACTCAGTCACCCGCTTCCTGCCTGCAAACCCTGTGCCCTCTGTGCTCTCTCTCCAGGGACTAACCCTGGGATCAATGGAGAAAAGTGTGTGTTTAAATAAATGACTCCTGCCTCATTTCTGACCCTGTGCTTTCTATGTACACACACAGAGACACACTCAGACGCCTGGGGACACCGTGCTGGACCGCGGATCGCGTATGCGCACGGGACGCGTATGCGGTGCTGGATGCGCATGCCTGGGGACCGCATGCTAAAGACCACACGGATATGCGCACGCAGGACACGCGTACCTGGACCGCGGATGCGCTGCCGCACAGGACACGTACTAGGACGCACGGATGTGCTGCCTGGGACGCGTACTGGACCGCACGGATCAGCGCACGGGGACGCGCGTATAGGGACGCACGGATGTGCGCACACGGGACGCGCTTCGGACACCTGAAGGACACTCGGACCGCACGGACGCACGTGGACCGCACGGATATCGCGCATGGGACCTTGCCATGCTAAGGACGTGCACGCGGGCGGATCGGCTGCGCTGGACCACACCGGATGTCATGCACCTGCGGATAGTGCCGCGCCAAGCCGGGATGCGTTTGATGCTCACGGATCGTACATGGACCATGCCACCACCTGAAGCCACCGCACTCGGCGGTGTGTCCGGGTGTTTTCTCCGTTCGGTGCTGAACAGGGGTTCTTCTTGCACTAAAGAGTAGGAGGAGGAGACTGGTGGCCGAGAGGAAGAAGTAAAAGTGAGGAAGTAGAAGTGACCTGTCTCTGCCTAGCTGCCCCGGGGCGCTGCTCCCCTCCCTCTCACAATGGGGCTGGCTGAGTTCAATCCTCGGGCATTGCAGACCTTAAGAATGCACGGAACATCTTTATGCTGGGAATCGGGAGGAAGAGGGATCAGCCTTGCAGAAATCCTTGGAAGACAAGACAGCAGGTCCCTTCCTCGTGTTGGGGCGGCGAATATCCAAGTTACTGGTGGAGAATCCATAGGGGTCTGCAGCAGCCTCAACTCTCGTCTCCTCAGAAAAAAGAATTTGACTGAGGGGCATAAGGCAGAAAAAAGAGACCAAGGCAAGTTTCAGAGCAGAGTGGAAGTTTATTTAAAAGCTTTAGAGCAGGAAAGAAAGGAAAGTACACTTGGAAGAGACCCTAGCAGGCGACTTGGAAGTCAAGTGCCCCATTTAACCTTGATCCTGGGACTTTATACGCTAGCCCCTTTCCGGCATCTTGCGACCCTTTCCCTTCATTTTTCTCTTCGTGTGGGCTGCCTGCACGCGGTGCCCTCTTTATGCCTGGGAGGTGAGCACGTGCAGTGTGTTGACTAGAGTTGTACACCTGCTCGTCTGAGACTTTCTTACCTTTCCGGTGGAATGCCCCTGAAGGTCATGTCTCTTAATGCTCATGTCCAAGCTCACCCCCGGGATCCATGAGATTTTACTGGAAGCTTCTGACTCCCAATTTCAAGTGTTTTTATATACTGGGAAATTGCCTTTCCCTGGTGCCTGCAACCAATTATCACCTTAGTGTGACAGCTGTGGGCCACCAGGAAATTGCCTTTCCCTGGTGCTGTCTGCCAAGTCTCATTTTTAGAGAGGCAGTGTGGCAACTGCCAAACCATCACCTGATGGTCCCCCGACATTTCTGGTGGGCGGGTGTTGGGGAGCCCTCTCCTGCCTTGCTCATGCCTGGCTAGCTACCTATTGTAACACTGGAAGGCCTGGGGTACACGGGAGGAACTTGCAGAAGTTGGTCAGGGAAAGCTGCGGCTGATGGCAGGGCCAGGAAGGGGGCCCACCTTAGCAGCTCAGATTCCCTTTACACTCGAGCCCCCCTCTCTCCCCGTGCATGCTTCCTGTGTTATTGATCCTTCAGGTCTCAGCTCATTAAAAACAACAAGAACTAATGTTTATTAAGAGCATACTCTGTGCCGAGAACTATACACGCATTTCCTCTTTTAATCTTCAGAATAACCCTTGAGTTGGGGAACATCAACATCATCATCACCTTCTTCTACTTTTTCATTTTTGAATGAAGAAATTGAGCTCAGTGGTGAATTTGCTTGCTTGAGATCATGTTGGTGGGAGGATTTGAGCCTGAGTCTGACTCCGATTCCAGGGCTCCATTCTTAACTTCCTCACTCTCTCATCCCTCCCAAACCATTTTTGCCAATCTGGGTTGGGGTGCGGGTACCTCCCTCACTTCTGCCAAACCAGTGCTCTGCAGGCGGGGACCAAGGAGGCTGAGAAGGCTGACAGTCAGCCCTGTGCTCCCCTGGGGGCAAGGATTGGGGGACACCTCTTCACTCCGAGAGTCCTGCTTGTCAAGCTCTGGGTCCACTCAGAGGGGGTGCCTTTTCCTGATTTGCACAGAGGCACTGCATGGGTATCATGCTGTCTTGAAGGGATTGTCACTGGATTTGTAATCTCTCATTACTCGTCATTCTTTCTAAGGACTGCTAGCTCCTTGACAGCAGGGGCTGTGTTGTATTCAGGTTGGGCCTCCTGTCCCTAACATCCAGAAGGCACTTCATGCCTAGTTGTTGAATGAGGAGTGGCCAATGAAGAAAGGCATTAGCACCTGGGTGTAGGTGCCTCACCCCTGCCCCTGGGTGCAGTGCATGCTGACTCACACCTGCGCAAAGGCTCAGATAGTTTCTGGTGTGGGGCCAGGGGCTTCACCCCTCAGAAGAAGAGCTGACATTTCACAGCTCCTTTTCTTGTTACCTGTTACCTGGAAACAAAATTTTAGATTTTCATGGACTGCCTTCACGCAACTTTGATCATGCAGAAAAGTGCTGCGAAAATGATAAAAACAGGAGTTAGCTCTGCTTACAACTGCAGAGCCCCTCATCTCATAAAAAATATGAATAGGCACCTAGTATTAAAGCTTTTCTCTCCCCTAGCTATGGAAATCTGTTATTTAGCCTCTCCTGGCCTCAGTTTCCTTACCTCTGAAATGGGGATAATAATGTCCACCTCATAAATTTATCGCAGGGGTTAGAGGAGGCAACCCATGGGAAGGGTATAGGATAGGACCTGCTGCAAGTTAAGCCGCACAGTAGCTGCTAGCTCTGTGTGCGACTGTAACTTCATTATTATTACGGTGTGGAAGTCATGGACTTTGAATCCAAGTTGCTTACTTTTTGGACGAAATGGATGCAGCAAAAGAACAGCAATCCATGCGTTTCAAAGTGGGTGAAGCAGACAAAAAAGTCGTGGTAGCAGAAGTGAGGATGGGAACACTGGGGCTCAACCTCAGCTGGGAAGGCATAGGGATGTGGGTTTAAGCTGGATCTGGAGGGATGGGTAGAAGTTAGGTAGACTGAGGCAAGGGGAATTCCAAGTGCAAGACCAGGAATGAAGAAGTATGAAGAGAATGGAAGAGAAATGTATTCTCCAACCTCTCAAGCTCATCAGTGGGTCTCAGCCTAAATGCTACTCCTCAAGTCTTTCCTGATCCCTCCGTCCGGACAGCCCCCTTGTTATACGCGCTTACATTCTGGCACCAGTGCTCTGACACCAGCTGGGTGGTCCGCAATTCAGTTCAATTCTGATACTATCTAAAGTTAGTGCAGAGCCCCCAAATTAAAGGGCTCAACCCCAATAAGACTGCACCCCTTTCAGATGACAGGTGCACTTTGGAGATTCCAGGCCAATTGCACTTCTATCTGACTTGGCTACAAATTCAGGGGTTCCCACAATCTCCAACTCAGTCTCAAAAATTCACTAGAGTGACTCACAGAAATCAGGAAAGCACTGTGCTTATAATTATAGTTTTATTACAAATGATACTGATGAGGAACAGCCAAATAAAGATACATAGGATGGGGTGGAGAGGACACAGAGCACCCAAGCCCTCTCCTCATGGAATCCAGGTACTTCTTCCTCCCAGCACATTACTGTGTTTGTGACCACAGGACCAGCCCAAACTAGGCCTATTCTGTTGATAACAGGACGTCAAGTCACCTTGTAGGCATAACGGAGTGAAAACTTCAAGTCATGTAGGCCAGGGATGTGCAATAGAAAAAGGTTTGACCTTTAACAACACCTGGTACAAGGATTCCTCTCTGGGGAATCAAAAGACTGGGAAATGACTGGAACCTGAATGCTGGAACTCTTTCCAAAGGGATCTGTTGGCCCAGAAGATCTGGGGCTAAAATCCTTACTGTAAATGGTTCGTTTGAAGCTCTCCCATCAGACTCTGCCAAGTCAACATTCCTAAATCCTTTTTCTTGCCCTCTCAACCCTTCAAACTTGCCCCAGATCCCAAATCAGTGAGATAGATATGAACTGCATCTCCTGTCTCCTTGCTGGCTGGTCTTGCAATAAAGCTTTTCTTCTCTCAAAAGCTAGTGCCATAGTATTGGCTTCTATGTGTGTCAAGCAGCAAGCCCATTTATTCAATACCATCTTCACCAACCAGAAAGTTCCAATGAGCTTTGGTGTCTAGAGTTTTTATTGGTGTTTCATTATATAAGCATGATAGGTTGAACAATTGTCCACATAGTTGAACTCGATCTTGAGGCCTCCATTCCCTGGAAGTTGGGTAGCTGAAAGTGCAACCCTATAATCACATGGTTAGTCTTTCTGGTGGCCAGCCCCCATACTGAGGCTATGTAGAGGCCCACTGGGCATCACCTCATTAGCATCACAAAGACATTCCTACCATTCAGAAAACTCCAAGGGTTTTTGAAGCTGTGTACCAACTGAGGAGAAAGGCTATATATGTATTTTTAAATTATATTACAGTTCTTACAGCACTTTTCACATCTGAAATATATTGCTTTTACAGTTAAATATTTAATATGTATTTATCCAATAGACTATAAGCTTCAAGAAGAAAGGGACTTTGTTGTTTTTGCTCCACTGTAACCTTAGCATGTAACTCAATTCTTGGCAAGTAGTATTTGCTTTGATTGATAGATGTGATTTGTATATATTCTATATATGAATAATGGGTGTAAGAGTTATATATATGAATAATGGGTGTAAGAGTTAAAGAAAGAGAAAAGAAACACAAAAAGCAGCTCAACAGTCAAACACAGGTTTATTTTGGAGAATAAACCTGAGAGGGGCATCTGGCTGATTTTGGTCAGGAGCGCTCTCTCTTACAGACTAGGAGTATTCACTGGATTTAGGGTGGAAGAGCTTATCACAGGCTTGGAATGTTTCTGTGTGGAGAAGTTTATTGTGAGGTTGGAATGTCTCTGGTTGGAGGAGAGGTTATCTTGGGGCTGACATCTCTCCGGCAGGAGGGGAGATTATCTCAGGGCTGGCATGTCTCTGGTCAGGGAGGGATTTATCTTAGGGTTGGAATGTTTCTGGTCAGAGATGTCATTTGTGGTTTATGGTCATGCTGACCTTAGCCATTAGGCTGATGCCTTTTGGATTTAGGTGGTTTTTGATCAAGGGCAACTTTAAAATGGTGGTGCTTGTCCAAGATGGCGAGGCTCCTGCTCTGTCAGTGGGGAAAATTAAAGACTGGAAAGGTATATTGGGACAGATTGTAGAAGGCCTTAAATGCTCTATGGTCTTAAATGTTTCCAGCATGTCTCTCACATCATCTCAGTAACTGCTGGGAAGGCACCACTGGGAAGATTTGTAGAATCAGGCCTGCTCTGGCTCCATGGAAGCTTCTCTGAAACATGAGTCTTATGAAGTCTGGGAAAAGGGCATGAGTGGAATGGATGACTCAACATTCAACTGCAGTGGGGGGGGGGTGTGAACTCAGTGCTAAGTTGAGGGAAAAGGGCCAAAAATACAAAATGTGATAAGATTTGTCTCTCTCATGTTTAGCAGTCTGAGAAGTGCTTAAAATTTTTTTTTGTTAGAGTGCTGGTGCCCAGTAGATAGGGGAGTAGGAAGACAAGCCCTAGTCCCTACTGAGCATCACTAGACCTGAGAAGGGAAAGAGGAGGGGCTCTGAAGGGAGGAATCCAGGCTCTCTAAAAGAAATTGATTAACACCTGAAAGGCTCAGTTCATGTTTCCATCATCCCCTGCTCATGGTCAAGTCAAAGAAAAAACTGATGTCTAGTCATGAAAACAGCAAAGCATGAGGTGGGAGGATGATTGCATCCTGTGTGGCAACGGGACAAATTCAGAGCACTCAGTACTTCCCCTCTCTTTCTAGAGCAGAACGTAGGGGTTCTAAGTGTTCAGTACAGGTCTTGATTCTTTATTTTATCTGCTTCTGTGGCCCTGGCTTTGTTGTCTAGAAATAATCAAAGATCATACAATATTCCATTTGGGAGAAACTTCAAGGCCGTTATTTGTGACCCCACTGAATTGCTAGTGCTGCTCAGGTCCAATCTCTGCAGGAAGTGGAATTCAAAGGAACATAAGCCCAGAGGAATAGTGAAGAACTGTGCTGTAGGCTTTTTTAAAAGTGAGGTCCTCATCCAAGGGGTTTGCATAGTGTGCCACCAAATAAGCATCTCAGAACCTCCTCTGGATGTTACTCTCCTCCGAAGTTCCATACCAGGGCTGGGTCAGGCCCTGCATCTCTTCCTCTTCTCCATCCCATGATTTCCCACTGCCTCCCTGCTCTCCTCATTCCCTTCTTGCTTCCCTTCCATCTCACCGCCTATCTCTCCCCTACTGGAGGGGACCGTCAGGCTTCTACGGCTGGCTCTGTGGCGGAAGCTCCCTGCGATGTGCAGGCCTTCAGTAGCACTGAAAGCTTTTCTCCAAGAAATTCTTATTCATGATTTCTGGTGAGCAAAACTCACCATCTGCGTATTCTCCAAGGCAGCTGTCCCAGTCCTGGGTGTGTGGCAGGTGCTGCCTAAACACTGGCTGGCTGCAGGGAAAGACTCTTTTTTTTCTTTCTTTCTTTTCTTTTTTTTTGCATAAGATTCCATTCCACAATCATCAGAAGCCTGCTTGCATTTCATGGGCCCATGAAATTACTTATTTTATTCCAGAGAAAAAAGACACGCCATTTCTGTGAATCGAGGGTCTTCGTTTGAGTTTTCTTTTTGGTCCCTCTCTCCATCATGCGGGGAGGGTCCCTATTTTGCTGAGGTTAGAAGGAGCACCAACTATCTATAGGCATTTTTAAAATGTCTACAAATATACAAAACTAAAAAAAAATTTTAATGTAATATTCAATTTAGAGCAAGATTTAAAATATTTGAACACTAAAATGGAAACAGTTACCTTACAATCTCTATCTGATCATCTATAATTGAGTAATGACTGATGAGTTGAATCACATTTTCTCAAAGTATCCTTTGGCCCCTTTTCCTTTCCCCAGGCTGGAAGGGCTCTTTCTAATCACTTAGCCTTCAGTGTTCCTAAATGCGCTCCTCCACTTTTCTTTCTCCCCTGATTCCTTGCTCTCCCACTCCCCACCTGGCCTTTTGGAGATTGTGGGATTTGCGGAAGCTTCATGATGCATCTCCATTTTCACGTTCAGTTTTAACACCTCAAATGAGTCTTTTCAATCCCATAGCTCTTTCACTCATCCTGTATTAATGAGTGCTCTTCCCTTTATAACTCCTCACCGTTGTTCCCCAGCTGGAGGAAGGAGCCGTCCCTCTGCCTGGGCAGCTAGCTGCAGGAGGAGCCCACAGCCACAGTGCATCCTCCCACCAGCAGCCTAAACCCCCATGGTTAGCTTCACACTACCAGAAGTTTCCTCACAACCACAAACTCTGCCTCCCTTAAAAAAATGACTTTGAAATTGATGCATAATTGTTGCATGTATTCATGGGATACATGAGGTTTTTTTGATACATGCATACAGTGTGTAATGATCAAATCAGGGTAATTGGAATATTCATCACCTCAAACATTTATCACGTTTGTGCTGGGAACATTGGGTACAAAATACAGTTAGACAAAAGGAATAGATTCTAGGGTTTGAGAGCACAGTAGGGTGACTATAGTTAACAAGAATTTATGGTACAGTTGACCTTTGGACAACGTGGGAGTAGTGGGAGGGCCAACCCCCTCGTGCAGTTGAAAATCTGTGAATAACTTTTGACTTCCCTGAAAATTAACTACCAATAGCCTACTGTTCACAAGAAGTTCTATTGATAATGTAAATAGTCAATTAACACATATTTCATCTATGTATTATGTACTGTATTCTTACAATAAAGTGAGCTAGAAAAAAGAAAATGTTATTAAGAAAATGATAAGGGTGGGGTACAGTGACTCATGACTTTAATCCCAACACCTTAGGAAGCTGGAGTGGGAGGATCACTTGAGACTAAGAGTTTAAGGCCAGCCTGCGCAACATAGCAAGACCCAAACTCTGCAAAAATTAAAATAAATTAGCTGGGTGTGGTGGCATGCACCTGTAGTTCTAGCTACCTGAGAGGCTGAGGTGAGAGGATCACTTGAGGCCGGGAGTTTGAAGCTGCAGTGAGCTGTGATCACACCACTGCACTTGAGCCTGGGCAACAGAGTAAGACCCTGCTTCTAAAACAAAGAAAATCATATGGAAGAAAAAATATATTGACTATTTATTAAGAGGAAATGGACTATCAGTAAGGTCTTGACCTTTGTCATCTTCACATTGAGTACAATAAGGAGGAGGTGGACAAGGAGGAGGGGGTCTTGCTGTCTCAGGGGTGGCTGAGGTGGAATAAGATCTACTTACAAGTGGACCTTCACAGCTCAACACTTGTTCAAGGGCCAACTCTATATTTCAAAATAGCTAGAAGACAAGGTTTAGAATGTTCCCAACATAAAAAAAAACTTTTCAGTTTGAAATAATTTTAGACTTACATAAAAGTTTTAAAAATATTTCTTAGAATTCCTGTATACCCTTCACCCAGACTCCCCTAACATTAATGTCTCTGTACCCAGAGTTCAGGGACCAAAACTATGAAATTAGCACTGATACAATACTAAACTATAGTTATTTTTCATATTCTCCCAGTTTTCCAGCTAATGCCTTTTTTTTTCTGGTCCAGGATCCAATCCAAGATTTTACCTTGCACTTGGCCTTGCCTCCTTGGTCTCCTCCAGCCTCAGATGGCTCTTCAGTCTTTCCTTATTTCTTATAACCTTGGCGATTTTGAAGAATTGTAAGTTTTCCCCTCAATTTGAGTTCATCTTTTGGTTTCATTATTTTGAGGTTATGCATTTCTGAAAAGAACATCATAGAAGCAACGCACTCTCCTCAGTCCATCATATCCAAGGGCATGTGACATCAATATGCCTCATTACTGGTATTAACTTTGCCAACGTGGTTAAGGTCAGGTCTGCTGGCCTTCTCCATTCTAAAGTTTGTATCTTTCTCTTTGTAATTAACAATAATCGAGGGCGGGAGGAGATACTTTGAGACTATGCAAATATCCCATTTACCCTGAAACTTTGGCTCAATTTTGTTGATATCCATCAGCAGATCATGTCTGCAACAATTACTGTGGTGTTCTAAGAGTGATTTTCAGCGGCAGCTGAAGGCTGGTGAGTCAGAGTCACAATGTTCCAGATCCAGGGCCTTGTGCAGAAGCTGGATAGAGAGGGGATGAAATGGAAGGTGTGTGAGGATGTGATCTCCTCCATACGGAATGTCCTCATCTACGTGGCCCTGCTGCAAATCATTCCTTTTATCTTAAAGAAATTGCACAGCATATGAAGATTGAGTATCACGTGTGAATGTATAATATGCAGAACCTGGTTACAGTTTCTACAACTCTCTGCAAGCAAATAGGCCCAGAAAACTGTAAGAGACTCTTTAATGGTTGGGTATAAAAATTCTGCTTGTTAAGAACAAGTTTGGCTCAGCTAAGCTTGTTCTCAGCCAAAATATAAAACTATAGCTAAAATATAAAACTATTTGAGAAGTATGAAAAGACATCTTGTGGTCAGGGTGTGCCATTATGCTTGTGACATTTGGCCTCTGTAAATGTTGGTATAATTGTAAATAATGTCAAACTCCATTTTCTAGCATGTATTAATAATTAAAGGAACTATGTCTGAAATGGCACTGTTTTGTCAGTCATTTCTGTTTACCTTTTTACTTCTGTACGAAGTGTATTTTTGTAGTCCCTTACAATTAGTCATGTTTTATGGAAGTCAGCACACAACCACAATGCTATTTAAACACAGGATTATTAGTCTATGGTTTTTTTTTTTTTTTTTTTTAACAGAGTCTAACTCTGTTGCCCAGGCTGGAGTGCAGTGGCGTGATCTCAGATCTCAGCTCACTGGAACCTCCGCCTCCTGGGTTCAAGCAATTCTTCCACCTCAGCCTCTTGAGTAGCTGGGAATACAGGCGTGCACCACCACGCCCGGCTAATTTTTGTATTTTTAGTAGAGACAGGGTTTCATTATGTTGGCCAGGATGGTCTCAATCTCCAGAACTTGTGATCCACACCCCTTGGCCTCCCAAAGTGCTGGGATTACAGGTGTGAGCCACCACTCCTGGCTTAGTCTAGGTTTTTAATGAATGTACCAATTAAGAAAAAAGAAAACACACAAAGAGTGTTTTTCTGTTTCCTTTATTCTTTCTAATTGACTAATTGGAATTCTGTAAAGAAGAGCTGTTTCTTCTTTCTCTAATATTTATTCCTTTAATTATGTATTTATCAGTATAGGTTCCTGGATATTGACTTTATTCTGTGGGTTATAATTTTGTTGCTCAAATTGTTTCCTCTTTGGTCATTGGTTGCTCCCTGAAGGAGTTCCAGTGTCCTTTCGAGAAGTCTCATCCTTTTTTGAGCATTTCCTTATTTTTTGGCATTTCAAGACACTCCAGGCACTTTTTATTGCATATTCCCTGCCCCAGCTCTGGAATCAGCCACTTCTCCATGGATTCTTGGTTCTTTTATTGAAGAGCGGTATTTTGAAACCAAGATCTGGGCACTAGATGTGTTCGTTGCTACAGAGGTGTCAATGCTTTCAGGCCATTTAAGCAAACACAGCTAGAAGTAAATGCATGTATACTAATCCATGCATATTCACATTGATATTCATCCCTCTATTTATATTTATATTTAAAAAGTGTGAGTTCATACTGATACCTTCATAAATCCAACACCATAGCGTTTATTCTAGCCTTTTCCCTTTCTTTTCTTGTAATCTTTTAAAAGTTATTATTGTGGGCTGGGCATGGAGGCTCATGCCTGCAATCCCAGCACTTTGAGAGGCCGAGGTGGGCGGATCACGAGGTCAGGAAATCGAAACCATCCTGGCTAACATGGCGAAACCCTGTCTATACTAAAAATACAAAAAATTGGCTGGGCTTGGTGGCGGCGCCTGTGGTCCCAGCAACTCTGGAGGCTGAGGCAGGAGAATCGCTTGAACCCGGGTGGCGGAGGTTGCAGTGAGCCAAGATCGCACCACTGCACTCCCGCCTGGGCGACTGAGCAAGACTTCATTTAAAAAAAAAAAAAAATCATTGCTGTTATAACTGATTCATGTTGTCTCTTCTTCTGTTCAGAAGTTTAGCTTTGCATTGTATTAGTAAAAATATACACCCAGTCATTTCCTTTGTAAACATCAAATTATTTCTATGTTCTCCTTTTAAAAGCTTGGAGTTATGAAAGTATAAAATTAAAGTTCATTAAGCACGTAAACTTTAAGATACATTTTAAGAAGCATAAAATACAGAGTTTCTGAGGGGTTTCTTCACAATATCTTCAGTGTATATTTGCCCCTAAAATCAATTTTTATAAAAATAATAAAGAGAACAGGAAAAATAGCCTAATATAACATATTGATTGTGTCCTTCTCTGATCTGTTCTCACTCCTAAGCTACCAATAGCGGCAGCCCTAAAAAGTAATTTGAGGAGATTCTTAAGTTCCCCTTATGTCCTCTGAAAAGCAACCCAGATAAACATGAGCTCTAAGTAAAAACATTGTTCTTGGGATTTAAACTCAAGATGACAGAATAAACTGCTGCAGGGAGCCTCTCTCCTGACCCCATAGATTTATTCTTTTTTTTTTTTTTTTTGAGACAGAGTCTTGCTCTGTTGCCCAGGCTGGAGTGCAGTGGCGCGATCTTGGCTCAGGGCAAGCTCCACCTCCTGGATTCCCGCCATTCTCTTGCCTCAGCTTCCCAAGTAGCTGGGACTACAGGCGCCTGCCCCCAAGCCCGGCTAATTTTTTTGTATTTCTTTTAGTAGAGACGGGGTTTCACCATGTTAGCCAGGATGGTCTCCCTCGATCTCCTGACCTTGTGATCCGCCTACCTTGGCCTCCCAAAGTGCTGGGATTACAGGCGTGAGCCACCGTGCCCGGCCCCATAGATTTATTCTTAAAACAGGTTTAGGGGCTGAAAGCAAGTAAAAAAGCTGCCAGGTACCAGAAAAAAAGTAGAAAATCTACTTCACTGAGTGAGAGGCAAAATTGTATAGCACATAAATGTAACTAAACTGGAAATACATTATAGGAGCTGGGATTGTGATGTTATGGATTAGGGTGAAAGTTTTAGGAACTCCTGAAACTAGGCTATTCCATGAAACCTGGAGCCACAAAACAATGTAATTTTGTATATGAATTGAGACTAGGAAAACTCTGAATATGACCTGTGATACAATCAGGAAACAGGTCTCTGGCCCTGGGCTGTTGGTGAAAATTAAATCAATTGTTAGAAACTGGAAGCCATAACTTCTGCTGATTGTTGATATGTGGCTAGAATTCTTAACACTACCTATACAGGTCAAGATCTCTAACAGAAAACGATTCCAGTTCTGGAACAGTTTCAGAGGCAGTGGGGAAACATTCCCATAGGAAGCCCTTAGCAACTCAGGGTACCTGTGAGACCTTTGCAAAAGGTATTCCTATTGAAGATGAGCTCACAGACAAAAATTACAAGGCAGATAAGGAAGTAATATCAAACATTGGTACAACAATGTTAACTAACTGCACAACAAATGGGAGAAAAATATAGAAAGAACAATGGATAGCAGAGCAATCAGAAAATAACTTTTAAACAAAGGAAGGAATAGATTATAATAGAACATAAAAAGGAAAAGAACATTGGACTTAAAAATTAGACAAATGGAAATTCTAGAAAGAGAAATTGTGGCCACTGAAACAATAATTTTTCACAGGTTGAACAATAGCTTATGCGAAACTGAAGAGACAATTGATTAACTGGAAGGTATAGCTGAAGAAATCATCCAAAACAGAACACGTCTGTGATAAGAGATATAAAATACAGAAATAAAAATAAAAGATGTGGAGGATAGAAAGAGAAGACCCAGTATTAATCTATGGGAATTCTAGAAGGGGAAAAGAGAGATAAATAAGAGGAGCGAGGGTCAAGTAGAAAATAGCTGAGATTCTAGAACTCAGGACAGGACTCTTTATATCAAAAGCTGTGCCAAATTCCAAGGGAAACAAACTAACAAGCAGAATAACACAGATAAAGTTACGGAAAGCCAAGGAAAAAAATCTTAAAACTTACTGAAGAAAAAACTAATGAAATAAATTTTTGAAGATAGTCACAATCAGGTTCCTCATTAGCAATTACAAATGTCAGAAAGCAACACAATGGTATCTTCAAAGGGATAAGAAAGATAATTCAAAACTTAAACTTTTGTAACTAACAAGTCCATCATTCAAGAGGGAGGGTAAATTAATACATTTCAAATGAATAAAATCTAAGAGATTTGACTACTCTCTGAATTCTTGCTCAAAGAACTACTAAAGGATGTACTTTATGAAGAAAAGACATGAATCCACAAAACAGTCTGCTGGTAGATTCACATAAAATTGGCTCTTAAACTTTTAATCATAACTCACTCTGGAGGGAAAGTTTAAAACATGATGAAACTTTAATACTTAATAACACATGGAAGGGGAGGGATGGAAGGGGCTTAGATGTCCTTGCCTTTTTGAGAAGTAAGACAAACATATTTATTAGCTTGTTGCTTTATTTAAAATATAAATTTAAGAATACATGTCAAAAATGTCATAACTACAAAAAGAATGGAGACTAAATATTTAACCTCAAAAATTATAGACGAAAAGAAGACTTAATACAATAGAAGGAAGGAAAAAAGAACAAAAGGATAAGAGGAAAAAGGCATGGTAAATTGAAAACAAAAAAGTAGGTGGTAGAATGAATTAAAAAATAGTCATTCAATAAATGTAAATAGATTAAACTCATCTATTTCTAAATAAAGACTCTGAAATTGGATGAAAAAGAAAATTGAGCCAATTGATGTTTGTAAGAAACACACCAAAAATTTAATAATCCAGAAAGACTACTACTAATTCAAAGAAAAATGACATAGCAAAATTAATATGAAAAATTAGAATAGACAAAAAGCAGTAATAGGATAAAGGAAGTTATTAATTAATGATCACAGCAACTCTCCAACAGAAGATGTGAAAGTGGTGAATCTGTATACCTTTGAAACACAGCCTTAAGTATAAAAACAAAAATGGACCCAATTACACAGGGGAAATGACAAACTCACAATGATAGCAGGAAATTTTAATGAACATGCCAGACACTGTTAGTTGCCTTCTTTTTTCACTTGCTACCACAGCATCATTCTCAGGGGATGGGGAAGTCACTTGCTCTAGGAAGGCCTTGAGTTGGCATTTAGAAGAAGTTCCTACCTCGAACTTCTAAGGCACATTTTTCTTTGTTTCCCTAAAAATGTGTTTTACATGGACTGTGTTGATTTTTTCCCTTCCTTCTTATATAAAATTAACAAGCAAAGAAAGAGCACTTGGAGGTCTGTTTTGAGATTTCTGACGTTTTCCACAGGCACAATGTCCTTATTTGGGAGCCTCAAAATAACAGGCTAACATTGCTGAAAGCAGCTTTGGGAAGAGGGCAGTTGTCTGAGAGGCTGAGAGGCCAACTGAGCAACTTTTTAGCTGAAACCACGGGCCACACCAGGAACAAACCACTGAACCAAATTGATTCAGGACACCTGCTCTGGACCCAGTTTCTTCTCCTCACCCCTAACTCTGCCCAGCACCTCCCACTTCCTCTCTGTTCCCCATCCCACCTCAGATTTGTATTTAAATGTCTGCATAATGCATGTGCTTTGCGTGTTTTGAAGTAGTTTCTATCAAGTCCCTCATTTTTAAAATGTTTCTTTTAAATGAAGCTATGCATCACCTCTTTTTGAGGCTCTCTTCGGCTTTTCTTGCACAATTTTAAATTGACCAGGCCTACTTGCAAAAATAAAGACACTTTTTCTGCTCTTTGTTCTAAGTCTCCTTAATTTTGCTTCTCACATGGCATTTGTGCTTCAGTGAAATTTACCTCTGAGCTGTTGCCATGGTAACCAGGGGTCTGCCTTAGTGAAACAAAGCTGTGACATGTAAATAAATGGGAATCCGTGCAATGTATAGCAACTTTATTCACTCCATGTCTTACCGGCAATTTGTTATATTAAAAGCCACCATGATATTTTAATGTCCTTCACAGGTTTAATCAAATTAAATTTCCATTCATACAGAATACACCCTGAAATCAGGTACTATGGCTAAGTGAATCCATCGGTTCATTGTTATCTGTTGTGTTAGCTAGCTCCCGAGAGGAACAGGCTAACACATCCTGTCTTCCTATCCAGGTAAGCCATTCACCCCTTATGCAATTCTCTTCTTCATTTTACTGGGGTTGGTCTTTGTGATCTATGGAATACAGCACGAGGAATGGAATGCCACTTCCGACATTAGGTTATGAAAGACTGTGGCTTCCGTCTCTCTTATATCACACAGTTTGGGGAAGCCAGATGCTATTGTATGAGGACACTGAGGCAGTCAATGGAAAGGTTCATGGAGAAAAGAATTAAAGTCTCTGGCTAACAACCAGTGAAGACCTGAGGCCTACCAACAATGATGCTGCCTGCAGCAGGTTGCCCAGCAGTTGGGCCTTCAGATGTGACTGCAGCCCTGGCTGACATCGTGACTTCAACCTCATGAGAGGCCTGGAACCAGAACTACCCAATAAACTGCTCCTGGATTCCTGACTCACAGAAACTATGAGATAACAAATGCTTGTTTATTTAAGCTGCAAAGTTCTGGGGTACTTTCTTTTGCAGCAATATATACCATTTTAAATTACAAAAACATAAAGATATCAGAAAACATACTTATCACCAAAGGTAAATTTAAAGTAATTTGATCTTTCTTTTGTAACTTTCAGGGTCATACGCATTGATCTTTGGAGGTCCCAAAGGCTGAAGAATGTGTGCAAACAAATTCAACGTGGAAATGATGATTTAAAACAAAAAACAAACCTGTAACCAAACAAAATTTGTTCTATTTGGATGCTTTTAATTCTGCAGATGTGTTATCTCAAGGTTGATAAGAGCTTCAGAAGCCATTTAGACCAACCCTCACCTTCACCCTGAACAGTCATACCTGCTGTACTTGCTGATCCAGGCAAGGTCCTGGGTCCTTCATAAAGACATAATGAGAAGCTTTGTCTTCTAGAAACCCAAATACACTATGTCCATGTCCCCATCCACCCCAATCTATCAGTTTAGTAATATTACCCAAAAAGGGTCTGAGGTCAGTCCAGCCTCCCTTGTTCTTGGGTGAATGGGCGTTGGCCACCTGTGATGTCCTCTTCCCTTCTAAGCGTTCACAGATGGCTCATCTGGTTATCAGTATCAATGCTTTCCCAGGATGCACATGGAGCCCACTGGGTCATCATCTGTGGTATCTGCATTGTTTCCATGATTCAATGTGAGCTTCATGTCTGTCTACCTCCAGTCTTCTGGTTCCTCTCCACCTTCGTTTCTGAAAGAAACTGCATCAATTAATGGGCAAAATAACCAGCTAACATCATAATGACAGGATCAAATTCACACATAACAATATTAATCTTAAATGTAAATGGGCTAAATACCCCAATTAAAAGACACAGACTGGCAAATTGGATAAAGAGTCAAGACCCATCAGGGTGCTGTGTTCAGGAGACCCATCCACATGCAGAGACACACATAGGCTCAAAATAAAGGGATGGAGGAAGATCTACCAAGCAAATGGAAAGCAAAAAAACAGCAGGGGTTGCAATTCTAGTCTCTGATAAAACAGATTTTAAACCAACAAAGATCAAAAGAGATGAATAAGACCATTACATAATGGTAAAGGGATCAATTCAACAAGAAGCGCTAACTATCCTAAATAGATATGCACCCAATACAGGAGCACCCAGATTCATAAAGCAAGTCCTTAGAGACCTACAAAAAGACTTAGACTCCCATACAATAATAATGGGAGACTTTAACACCCCGCTGTCAATATTAGATCAACAAGACAGAAGGTTAACAAGGATACCCAGGACCTGAACTCTGCTCTGCAACAAGCAGACCTAATAGACATCTATGGAACTCTCCACCCCAAATCAACAGAATATACATTCTTCTCAGCATCACATCACACTTATTCTAAAACTGACCACATAATTGGAAGTAAAGCACTCCTCAGCAAATGTAAAAGAACAGAAATCACAACAAACTGTCTCTCAGACCACAGTGCAATCAAATTAGAATTCAGGATTAAGAAATTCACTCAAAACTGCACAACTACATGGAAACTGAACAACCTGCTCCTGAATGACTACTGGGTAAGTAACCAAATGAAGGCAGAAATAAAGATATTCTTTGAAACCAATGAGAACAACGACACAACGTACCAGAATCTCTGGGACACATTTAAAGCAGTGGTTAGAGGGAAATTCATAGCACTAAACGACCACAAGAGAAAGCAGGAAAGATCTAAAATCTACACCCTAACATCATAATTAAAAGAACTAGAGAAGCAAGAGAAAACAAATTCAAAAGCTAACAGAAGGCAAGAAATAACTAAGATCAGAGCAGAACTGAAAGAGAGACACAAAAACCTTTCAAAAAATCAATGAATTCAGGAGCTGGTTTTTGAAAAGATCAACAAAATTGATAGACCACTAGCAAGACTAATAAAGAAGAAAAGGGAGAAGAATCAAACAGACACAATAAAAAATGATAAAGGGGATATCACCACCGATCCCACAGAAATACAAACTACTGTCAGAGAATACTATAAACACCTCTATGCAAATAAACTAGAAAACCTAGGAAGAAATGGATAAATTCCTGGACACATATACCCTCCGAAGACTAAACTAGGAAGAAGTTGAATACCTGAATAGACCAACAATAGGCTCTGAAATTGAGGCAATAATTAATAGCCTACCAACCAAAAAAAAGTCCAGGACCAGACGGATTCACAGCCGAATTCTACCGGAGGTACAAAGAGGAGCTGGTACCATTCCTTCTGAAACTATTCCAATCAATAGAAAAAGAGGGAATCCTCCCTAACTCATTTTTTGAGGCCAAAATAATCCTGATAACAAAGCCTGGCAGAGACACAACAACAACAAAAAAAGAGAATTTTAGACCAATATCCCTGACGAATATTGATGTGAAAATCCTCAATAAAATACTGGCAAAGAGAATCCAGCAGCACATCAAAAAGCTTATCCACCGCAGACAAATCAGCTTCATCCCTGGGATGCAAGGCTGGTTCAACATATGCAAATCAATAAATGTAATCCATCACATAAACAGAACCAATGACAAAAACCACATGATTATCTCAATAGATGCAGAAAAGGCCTTCAACAAAATTCAACAGCCCTTCATGCTAAAAACTCTCAATAAACTAGGTATTGATGGAACATATCTCAAAATAATAAGAGTCATTTATGACAAACCTACAGCCAATATCACACTGAATGGGAAAAAACTGGAGCATTCCCTTTGAAAACCAGCACAAGACAAGAATGCCCTCTTTTACCACTCCTATTCAACATAGTGTTGGAAGTTCTGGCCAGGGCAATCAGGCAGGAGAAAGAAATAAAGGGTATTCAATTAGGAAAAGAGGAAGTCAAATTGTCCCTGTTTGCAGATGACATGATTGTATATTTAGAAAACCCCACCATCTCAGCCCAAAATCTCCTTAAGCTGATAAGCAACTTCAGCAAAGTCTCAGGATACAAAATCAATGTACAAAAATCACAAGCCTTCCTATACACCATTAACAGACAAACAGAGAGTCAAATCATAAGTGAACTCCCATTCATAATTGCTACAAAGAGAATAAAATACCTAGGAATTCAGCTTACAAGGGACGTGAAGGACCTCTTCAAGGAGAACTACAAACCACTGCTCAGTGAAATAAAAGAGGACACAAAGAAATGGAAGAATATTCCATGCTCACGAATAGGAAGAATCATTATCGTGAAAATGGCCATACTGCCCAAAGTAATGTATAGATTCAATGCCATCCCCATCAAGCTACCAATGACTTTCTTCACAGAATTGGAAAAAACTACTTTAAAGTTCATATGGAACCAAAAGAGAGCCCACAATCCCAAGACAATCCTAAGCCAAAAGAACAAAGCTGGAGGCATGACGCTACCTGACTTTGAACTATACTATAAGGCTACAGTAAGCAAAACAGCATGGTACTGGTACCAAAACAGATATATAGACCAATGAAACAGAACAAAGGCCTCAGAAATAACACCACACATCTACAACCATCTGATCTTTGACAAACCTGACAAAAACAAGAAATGGGGAAACAATACCCTATTTAATAAATGGTGCTGGGAAAACTGGCTAGCCATATGTAGAAAGCTGAAACTGGATCCCTTCCTTATACCTTATAAAAAATTAATTCAAGATGGATTAAAGACTTAAATATTAGACCTAAAATCATAAAAACCCTAGAAGAAAACCTAGGCAATACCATTCAGGACATAGGCATTAGACTTCATGACTAAAACACCAAAAGCAATGGCAACAAAAGCCAAAATAGACAAATGGGATCTAATTAAACTGAAGAGTTTCTGCACGGCTAAAGAAACTACCATCAGAGTGAACAGGCAACCTACAGAATGGGAGAAAATTTTTGCAATGTACCCATCTGACAAAGGGTTAATATCCAGAATCTACAAAGAACCCAAACAAATTTACAAGAAAAAAACAAACAACCCCATCAAAAAGTGGGCAAAGGATATGAAGAGACACTTCTCAAAAGAAGACATCTATGCAGCCAACAGACACATGAAAAAATGCTCATCATCACTGATCATCAGAGAAATGCAAATCCAAACCACAATGAGATACCATCTCATGCCAGTTAGAATGGCGATCATTAAAAAGTCAGGAAACAAGAGATGCTGGAGAGGCTGTGGAGAAATAGGAACACTTTTACACTGTTGGTGGGAATGTAAATTAGTTCAATTATTATGGAGACAGTGTGGCGATTCCTCAAGGATCTAGAACTAGAATTACCCTTTGACCCAGCCATCCCATTACTGGGTATATACCCAAAGCATTATAAACCTTGCTACTATAAAGACACATGCACATGTATGTTTATTGTGGCACTATTCACAATAGCAAAGACTTGGAACCAACCCAAATGTCCATCAATGATAGACTGGATTAAGAAAATGTGGCACATATACACCACAGAATACTATGCAGCCATAAAAAAGGATGAGTTAATGTCCTTTGCAGGGACATGGATGAAGCTGGAAACCATCATTCTCAGCAAACTATCACAAGGACAGAAAACTAAGCACCGCATGTTCTCACTCATAGGTGGGAATTGAACAATGAGATCACTTGGACACAGGGTGGGGAACATCACACACGGGGGCCTGTCAGGGGGTAGGGGGCTGGGGGAGGGATAGCATTAGGAGAAATACCTAATGTAAATGATGAGTTGATGGATACAGCAAACCAACATGGCACATGTATACCTATGTATCAAACCTGCACATTGTGCACATGTACCCTGGAACTTAAAGTATAATAAAAAAAAGAAAAAAGAAAAAAGAAAATAAAATCCTATAATGTATGTAGAGCACTCAGCAGCATCTGACACACGGCAAGGCTGTAATAAACTGCAGAAGATATCATCACGGAACTACTAGCTCTTGCAAGAATCCCCACCCTCCACCCTCACCCAGGGCTGGATTGTGTCACTCAATGGCTGTGCCTACTGTGTAGATCTGGGGCATGCAGCACACACCGGCATCCCACCCAGCTCCTGATATTTCACCACTGCCTGAATTTCCTGCTGTTGTGCTGTATTCCACAAGATTGGCCTTTCCAGCACCAAGGACTTTCCTGGACCACATTCGAGCTGGCCCTATCTTGTGCACTGTCATTTGGAAGGCAGGCTGCCCTCACAGAGCTACCTCTGTATCTGGGCTGTTTTTCCCTGCACCCTACACTGACTGCACAAACCAATTTGGCTGTCTTCAGCTGCAAATAATAGAAAAGCCAATGCAAAATCTCTTCCTTAGCTCATACAACCAGAAATCTGGCAGTAAAGCAGGCTTGCAGACTTCCAGTGGGTCAATGATGTCCTTAAGAACTGTGTTCTTCCCTGTTTCTCTTTGGATGTCCTCAGTGTCAGTCCAAGCTCACGCTGGTGTGTCCCCCTTGTGGGTATTGACTGGCAGCTGGTGGCATTCCTAGCTACATGTTGGCTCACCTTCAATGGGAGAATGTCTTTCCTCCAACCATAGAACAAGGATCTTCTCTTTGTCTGCCTGGGACATTTGGTTACTCCCTCACTTCTGACCAGTATCTGCTGCAATGGGAATCCTATTTATGAACTGCCTTAGGCCTGGATTCCTGAACCCAACACTGGAAAGGGGGATTCGTTAACCACCGTTATCCTGGTTTATTCAAAGTCCCCCAACTCGGGGAGGCAAAGTCAGTTCCCCACACTGCACTGATGCTGTCCAGTGAGGGCAGAGGGGAATGGATGCAAGAGAGTCACCTACAAAGCCCACTCCCTCCCATGCAGCCAGGACCCCAGCATACTGTGTTCTGGGTGCTGTGCCAGCCACTACAAAATCCCAAATGGCAATTGTTAGATTTAACTGAAAATCCATATGTGTGGAAATTTTTATATTACCCATGGAGGAAGGGTGAAATTTTTCCCAAATATGCTTATTCCTTTCTGCCAGACTTTTCAAAGAAGAGTCTTTTATGGACTGTCTCCTCTTTCTCCCCATACTCATACATTTCTATACCCTGGCCTCTGAAAAGCGACTGGTATTTAAAACACTTCTCTAAAGCTGACCTTAGGTCACCAATAAAGTCTTAATTGCTCAATCCAACATCCTGTTCCTTTCTCCTGGCCCAGTGGTTCTCAACCTTGGTTGCACACTAGAATTGCCTAGGCAACTTTTAAAAGTTCAGGTGCCAAGCTGTACCCAGAAAAATTCAATTAATTTACAATCTCTGGGAGGATTGATTATTATTTAATCCTTTCCAGGTAACATCCATGTCAGCTGAGGAGGAGCACCACCGACTGGCCTAGACATTCCCTCTGTAGCATCCAGGGTGTGACTTCATCCTTTTTTGCTTGGGACTGTTCAAGTTTTAACATTCAATGTGTTGCATTCCAAAAACCCGTCAGCCCTGAGTCCACCCAGACAGCTGGTTGCTCAAAGTAGCACCTGCCCCAGTGGTTCTGCACCCTGATTTCAAATTAGAATCACTTAAGAAGCTTTAAAAAACTACTAGTGATAAAGCACTATCCCCAAGAGATAGATTCAGTTAGTCTAGTCTGGGCCCAAGCACCAGTTATTTTTCTAAGCCTCCTACATGATTTTAATTTAATAGACAACCAGGGTGAAGAGCCATTCATTTGCACCAGCTGTTCTCAAAATGAGGCCCCCGAACCAGCAGCAGCGTCTTCATCTGGAAACTTTTTAGAAATGCAGATTCTCAGGCCTCACCCCAGACCTGCTGAGTCAGAAACTCTGGGGGGTGGGGCCCAGCCATCTGCATTTTCAAGAGTTCTCCTTTAGGTGAGTCTAATGCATGCTCAAGTGTAAGAACCACTGACAGTGCAGACCTGGCTCATCTTTCAGCACATTCTGACTTTGTTTGAATGGTTGTTTACATTATCAGTCCATCTTACGTACAATTTAAATGCCCTGCTGCGAGCACAGATCTTTCGTGTACTGTTCCTGACTCTTAGTACAGGGCCTGGCCCTGATTAGGCCCCAATTTGGAATGGGTGTTTGTTTAAATGGTTGCCTTTCAGTCGAGTCACACTTTGCTAGAATGGAGCTCCAGCCCTGAAACTGCTCCCCTGGCTGGCCTGACAATCTAACACTAGCTCTCCACCAGCAATTGTGCTGCTCATCACGCACCATGAGGGGAACCTCAGGGGGTAAAATCTGGAGTCAAGGGTTTATAGCACTGATGTTACCAGAACAGAGTTGGGAACAAAGGACTGACTGAGATCACTTTGCTGTTCTGCCAGTTATCTGGCAATTCCGTAAGCTTCCTGTCCATTAGTGTCTTGATCTGAAAGGAAGGGAATAATAATAATAATAATATTTGCTTCTTAACAGTTGTTGTGGACCAAAATAAAGTAATACATGTAACACCTCATCTTTTGGGGCCAGCTTATCTCTGGGCCTCTGGAATGCCTTCACACTCTCCCTACATCTGGATCTTCCCCAGAAAGAGTTCTAGTTGGTCCACAGCCCATCAACACTTGATACTGTCAATCTTTTTAGTATCAGCCATGTGATTGGGGGTGAAATGGTATCTCACTGTGGTTTTAATTTTTATTTCCTGGATGACTAGTTTTCTTGACCATCTTTTCTTGTTCATATTGGTCATTTGACTCCTTTTGCAAAGTGTCTCTGTTGGCTTTTGCCTATTTGAAAAAATTGAGTCTACTTTTTATTGAATTGTAAGAGTTCTTTACACTTTCTAGATACAAGTCCTTTCCCAGATACAGATGATTGATTGATAGATGGATAGATAGATAATTTTCTCCTAGCCTGTGGATTGAGTTTTCATTTTCTTAACAGTATATTTCAGAGAACAGAAAATTTTAATTTTGATCAAGTCCAATTCATCAATTGTTTTCCTTGTATGACTAATGCTGTTTATGTCCTGTGTAAGAAAATTTTGCCTGTGCCCATGTTGCAAGTATTTTGCTTTATGTTTTTTTTCTAGGTGTTTTATGGTTTTATCTTTTATTTTTAGGTCTGTAATTCACATAGAATTAACTTTTTATATGGGATAAGAAAGGGGTTGTAGTTCAATTTTTAAAATATGAATATCTACTTTTTCAGCCATGGTTGTTGAAAAGACTACCCTTTCCCCATTGAATGACCTTGGCATTTTTATCAAAAATTAATTACTCATAGATGCATGAGTCTTTTTCTGGATTCTATTCTGTTCTGTTGATTTATATACCTATTCTTATGCCAGTACCATACTGTGTTGATTACTGTAACTTTATAGTAAGTTTTACAATCAGGAAGTGCAAGCCCTTCAACTTTGTTTATGTTTTTCAAAATTGTCCTGGCTATTCTAGATTATTAGTATTTTCATATGAATTTCAGAATCTGCTTGTCAATTTCTAGCAAAAGAAATTGGGATTGTGCTTATCTATAAATGAGTTTGGGGAAATGGACAATTTTTAAGACTTATTTAATCAACCAGCATAGGATCTGAGTTAGAGAATATTCCATGTGCACTTGAAAGAAAAGAATATGTATTCTATACAGTATAGTGTTTTGTACATATTGATTAGGTTAGAATAGTTGATAATGTTGGTAAAATCATCTATTTCCTTACTGATTTTTTAAAAAACCTGATTTGTTCTATCAATATAGAAGGGAGTTCTCAAATTTCATAGCACAACCCTGGAACTTTCTATTTCTCCTTTTATTTTTTATCACTTTTTCCTTCATGTATTTTAACATTCAGTGACTTAAGACAGCTATGCCTTCTGATGAATTATCATTTTAATTCCTATTAGAACATGGCTTTCATGAGGTTAGGGACTTCATTTGTTCTGTACAGAACAGCGCCTGACACATAAGAGATATCTGTTAGATGAATGCACACCTACCTGATCTCATCCTCCCAAGAGCCCCATTAGGTAGTTATCACCCCTTTTCATGGATGAGGAAGCTGACTTAGAGAGAGTAAGTCACTTCTCCAAACTGCTTTCTATGTAGCTACTCCCTGCTTCTCTTTCTTCTCTCCATCTCCCTTGGGTAAGCAGTAGTTGTGAAGACTGAGCAACGGGCCCACAGTGAGATTCATTTACAGCTCACAGAAGATGCAGTCTACCCTAAGTATTCCCTTCCTCCTCTATGTACCTCCAATCTCTACACAAGCATTAGGTGTGGATGTTACTACTACTAGTGCTACTATTCATATTACTACCCAGTACTATGATTCCAAGCACACTCGTAGGAATCCCCAAGGTTCCTCACAGGTTCCCTAGGCACAAACATTAGGAAGATACTTTAGTCATCTGAACTCGTATCAAACTCCCTGGCATTGTATAAATTAACACGAAGTGTTTACCCTTTCAAAATGGTTGGATGGTAAATAGAATGTGCTTTGTGACCCCAGAGACCCTTGAACATCTCGGAATCCTCTCATCTCCAACCAGAGGCTGATGCGTTCTCTAGAGGCACTGAACTTCTGGGCCCTGTGAGGCCAGCAGCAACCTCTCTTTTGAGTAGGCTGGGGTTGGCCAAGGCCAAGTGCTCCTTGTCCCAGAGCTCTGGGTCTTCCCCTGTAAGGCACAGTGCCTGCAATTAGCACAAGCTTCTGGGAGCTCACTCCCAGAAAAAAGACTTCTTTGAATTCTGCTCCAAGCTTAGGGTCAGCTAATGCCATCTGTGGTGGCTGGTACAGGGTGGTAATCGGCTCTGAAGCCATCTCTTTGAGCCCTAGGGTAGATGCCAGTTTGCACCAGAGCAAGCAGAACTGCCAGTCTGCAGCCTGGCCAGGGATTGCTCTCAGGAAATAGAACACCCCCACCCCCTCTTTTCTTTTGTTTAAACTTAAACTGGGAAGATGCTGAGTTGCAGGGTTATGAGGAAGGGAGTATAGGACTGTTACAGTTTTCTATGCTGAGATTTTCATTTTCTAAAATTCCTGATCATGAAAAAAGCAATACAAGAGTGATTTTTAAAAATAATCACTTCACATTCTTGTCAGAGAAATGGATTGCAAAGCGACAGTGATCTGACATTGCCTCCAAATGTTCCAGCCTCCGTCCTCCTTAGCGGCCTGACCTATCTCTGGTTGAGGCTGACTCTGCTATTTGTCCAACATGGGGCAATGCTGGCTATTTCTCTGTAGGAATCCAAGTGCTTGTTAGTAGAAGGTGGAGGGGTGTGTTGGGAACAGCTCCAGATGAGATGGGAATGCTTTGGGGTAAATCTTTTACGAATATTAGAGAGCAAATCTCCCTCGTGTTGCAAGCCTCACAGTGATTTTATGGTAACTTGGAAGAGAGGATTCCAGAGCATTCAAATTGCTTTTGAGAGGGCGGAAGCTGGGCCGTAGGTTTATCACTGGATAGGTGAGTTATCTTGAAGAAAAGGATCAAGTGGAAACCAGAAGGTCTGGCAAAACAAGCCTGACCCTTAAGTGGGGCCAGCCCTGGGAAATTCCGTGCAGTCACGCACCGTAGCCCAGAGACAGCACAAGCACCTTTCATAGAAGCCTACGAAATCTAGACAGAGCTCACTAGCCAGATTGACTTTCCTGTTCATTTGCAGGGTAGAGCGAACGGCGTTGACATTAAAAACATTCCATCTTCACTGATTTAAAGACAAGGAGTTCTGTTTACTTTCACCCTAAACAAAGAGGCTCCTTCTTGCTCAGTTGGAAGGAGCCATCCCTGAGTTGCTAAATATCACATAAATCTCATGATGTGACAGAAGCCCAGGCCTTCTGGAGCTCATCATCAACTTTTTGCAACCAGTAATACTAATTATGCAAATACCCTGTTTTCCCCACATACTGAGTGGACTTGATAAGTTTTCTTTCAATAATTTGCTGAGACTCTGCAATGCTGTAAGTACTTTATAATCATTACTTAATTTAATCCTCACAATTGTCCTCTGTAGTGAGATAAAGAAAATTGTAGTCACTAAATTTCCACCTAGGAAGAGAATTGCACTTATTCAGAAATTGTGCCTTGAAAAATGCTTGGGTTAGAAGGTAGATCCCTGAACTCCCCAAGAGTGAGAACAGTGGACCTTCTGCAGGTGAAATTGGAGGAGAGGTAGATGAGAAAGAGGGAGAGCGAGAGTAAGAGAGCGAGCGAGCACAAGAGAACATAGAAGGCCCCTTCCACCACCACCACTCTTAATGCAAGTAGATTTCTGTTTTTCTTTTTAATTCAAAACTGTCAGGGGGCTGGGTTCTGTAGTCAGAGTCTTGTGATAAAAGCAGAGAGAGCGTTAGAGGACACCGGGGTGTGGTGGTCTGGAGAGCCCAAGGAGGTCAGATCTGGGAACATCGAGAGAGTGAGAGATGCTGAAGACACCACAGGGTCTGGAAGGTGTGTTTGGACCACAATTTACCCAGTCTGTGAGGGGCATGGAGGCCCTGGGAAGGTTCTGACTGCACGTCTATGGCAGACGTTTCCTGCTGTCATTGGTTACCTGCATTTTTGCACATCCTCTCTGTGTTTGGGTCTCCCCCACCTCAGGAGTTCATTTGTCCCGGAGTTGGAAGTCTGAACTCATGTTCCTGGATTCCTCCCATGCATCTAGGTGCTGGGGTGGGGCCTGAGCTCAGCCAATCCGCAACACCTCCAGGAGTCTTCCTCTCAGATGCTGAGGCCACGGAGAAGGAAGCAGCACACAGAATCAGCCCTGGAGAGGGCGCCAGAGGCAGGCAGGTTCCAGCCATGTGGCGGCACAGCCTCACCGGGATAGTCTAGCAGTGTCATTCAAGTACAGTTGCTCTCTGAGAAGCCTCCAAACCCAGCTCTTTCACACATACCTAGGACAATTCCAAGGGCTACCTCATACCCTTTCCTAGGGTTCTGAAGGCCAGCCAGAGTGGGTGTGATCGGTAGCAATGAAGAGCCTTCTTTCACTGACATTCCACATTTTACAGATGGGGAAGCCAGGCTCCAGCGGTTACAAAACAAGGTCCCACGACCCCTAGACCCCACTTGCAAAGCTGAGATTGACGCAAGCTCATCTGACTCCAAAACCCAGGCTCTTCCCACTGTGACAAGGGAGGGGACAAATAAGAAAAGGAAGTTTGAGCTTTTCTGGGAAAGGAAAGAAATGAATACCTTGGCCTTTGTCCAGATGGGGCCTGCAGAATAAATCCTATGTGGCAAGGCTGCTTAACCTCTGCCGGGACTCTGTCATCATGGTGATTCTTCACACAAGTTAAATGCCACAGTGAGGACAGCACAGGGGAAGAAAAGAGCTCACAGCAGACGCCATCTCCAGCAAAGATCCACTGCAGGTGGTCGGTGAGTCCAGATGGCTCCCCCAGATGACACCGCTGGGTGGCAACCTAATTATTTTTCATTAAGTTTTAATTACGGAACATTTCAAACGTGTACAAAATTAAAGAGAGTCATACAATGAACCTCATGTGTCCGAGACTCAACTTCAACAAGGATCAACCAATGCCCAATTGTGTTTTATCCATATCTCCACACACTTCCCCCTCCTTCAGGATTATTTCAAAACTAATCCTAGATTTAATAATTCTAGATTTAATAATTTTATTCACTACAATTTCAGTATGTATGTCTAAAAGATAACAATATCATTTTTACACCTATTAATTAATAATAATTTTATAATAACATCATTTAGTCTGTGTTCATATTATTTTTTCTGGCTCATGCATACTTTTAAAGTTCGGCTGAATCAGATCCCACTAGGTCTCATAAACTGCAGTTGCACGCTAGCAGGTGGTAGTTGATGTGTCTCTACAGTGCTTTAATCTATGGGCTCCTTCTCTCCATTTTTTCTCTTGCAGTATACCTGTTGGAAAAACGTTGTTTGCCTGATAGAGTTTTCCATAGTCTGGCTGATTCCATCCCCGTGGTACCATTGAACACATTCCTCAGTGCTCCATTTTTTCCTGTAAACTGGTAGCTAGATCTAGAAGCGTGATCAGATTTAGTTAATTGTTGGGTGTCCCTGCTGTTGTTGTTTCGTAAGATTTCCAAAAGGAGTCTCATAACGCCTGGTGTCTCTTTTTTGGAGACGTTAACAGCCGTTGGTGAGCATTGTACAGATAATGCATTCTCAGTGGGGACAATATCACCCCCACAAGAAGAAGAGTATTGGTCATCAGGGGTCAAAAAAGATCTTAATCTTTTAATGTATAAATCATATGTATATATACACACAGTGTGTAAACAGATATGTAGCATATCTGTGGTATTAAAATATCATGGTGTAGGTGATTAGAAATCAAATGCCTAAAAAGTTGAGAAACACCATTCAGATCTGCTAACTCATTAGAGGTTGCACACACCCCTGAATGAGCAGATGATGCCATTCCAGGGCATCGGCAGGCGGGACAATCATGGAGCTAAGTGCCGTGGTGAAATAACTCCTATGTTATCATTAATTCAGTAACAAGATGTTTGTACACATGGTAAGTAGCCGGAAGTGGTAAGCAAACTTCATCAGTGGCAGTGATTTATTCACATTTTTATCCAAAAGCTGAATGAGTTTTTTCTTCTTTCATTAACTCTCTGGAATCCATTGACATCAGCAGCGTGGGATTGACAGGTGTCCAGGTTGCCACTGTGGTCCCTCGTTCTCTCCCTCATGCCCCTCTGGCCAGGCACATTCTCGGTCCTCAGAGGACAAACTTCCTGACCGAGCCAGCAATGGTCAGGAGTTTGCTGCACCCTTTCCCCAACTCCCTTACTCAGGGCGCAGGCCTCAGGCACAGGGTTGCAGCCCTCCCCTTGCCACCACACCTCCCAACAGAGAAACTTTGGAGGAACATCGCTGTCTGTTCCCTGCTCCTTTGCCATGCCGAGCGAGCCAGATGTGGCCAGATGTGAGTGGTGTGCAGGAGGGACCGTGCAGGATGTTGGGGGGGTTGGTGCAAGGCCCATACCACCTGACTGTAGGGCAGGAGTTGAGGGGTCCAGGAGGAAAGGAGGACTGGGCACAATGAGGAACCAAGGTCAGAGAAATGAGCATCATCCCTTAGGATTCTCGATGGACATGCCCATCCCCACAGGGCTGCAATGATCTATAAATTACAACGCCCTTTTATTCATGTTACCCAGCTCTTAACCTTCATGCTGTGAGCTAGGCAAAGGCATTGTCACTGTCCCCATTGTACAGACAAAAAAGTTGAGGCACAGAAGGAAATGCAACCAGATGCCTTCCAACTAAATCAGTGGCTAAAGTTTTGGGGAGATTGCTATGGTTTGAATGTGTCTCCCAAATTTCAAGTGTTGGAAACTTAATCTCCGAATTCATATGTTGATGCTTTTTGGAGGTGGGGCCTTTGAGGATGTAATTAAAATTAGGTAAGGTCATCTGGGCAGGGCCTCTATGACTTATAAAGTCCTGGCTTTATAAGAAGAGAAAAAGAGATCCTCCACCATGGGATGATACAGCAAGAAGGGCCTCACCAGATGCCAGCACCTTGATATAGGACTTCCCAGCTCCAGAACTGTAAAAGTTACCCGACTGTAACATTCTGTTATAGCAGCAGAAAATTGACCAAGACAGGAATCCAGGTCCAGGTGGGAGATTCTTTGAAAAAGAATTAAAGATATTGGTGATCTCAGATCTACACCAATGTACTGAGTCCAGAAAAAGAGGACATTTGCATGTAGACTCCTAGAAGAGAGATAGCCTTGATGAAAGGAATCCAACTGGTGAGGTGAGACATGTGGCTCTTTGGGAACTGGGGGATATTAAGAAGTATATGACTCAGTAGGAATCTTAACAGTTGCCTGAATGATTGAAAAGGACTCAGGGTGGGAAGGTTTTTTGGACTCTCAGTGATCCCACATTCAAAGTCCCTAAATAGTACCTGTGACATTTACAAGACATGTCTGAGTGAAGAGAGCAGCCTCCTTGCAGGAGAAGGGTGGGGGTGGCAGGTCAGGGTGGGAGCAAAGGGAGGGATGTTGCTGGGCTAGTGTGAGCTATGCCAGAGGAAATGGATGAAGAACTGAAGGCACAGCGGAATGCATTAAAATAATTATGGGAAACCCAAGTTGGCAGTAAGAACCATCAACAATTGTGCGGTTCCCAGGGGGACTATGAGGAATAATGTTGTATAAATGAGAATTTGTATCATATGTGTAGAGTGTGTGTGTGTGTGTGTTTGTAAACAAGAGCTGGGAATGCCATTCAGGCTGTATCACTGTAACGTGAATTGGAGACCTCTCCTAGTTTGGGGAGTTACATATTTGGAATTTTTACTTGGACAGGGAAAAAGTCCCCGGGGGTTGGTGGTGATGTCCCGAATAGTCTCCATCAGGAAATGTTTCCCAGTCAAGCCTCTCCCATCTGGCCCAGACTGGGATGCGGGAGTCACAGCTTCTTTATACCTTATCTTACACCCAGCTCCTGTATTTATATGTTCATATGTTGTCTCTGTAAAATGCTGTCAGCCCTTCAAGCGCATGAGCTTTGAGAATATAATCTCTAACACAGTACAGGAGCACCTACTTAGCAGTCAGGAAGCACTGCCAGAATGAACAAGAACCACAGTAAATGTAACACCCATTGCAAGAATAGATAGAAGTATTGACTTTGAAATACTTTATAACATTGGTGCCTTGGTTAGGGATGTAAGTAAAATGCCTCTAATGTGTCTCTTGAGTTGATGTTTGCATTAGTGAATTGTGGTTGTGGGCACAGTGGAAAAAATGTGTTTTTACCTCCCTTTAGGCCACTTCCCCAGGGACAGCTGCCTGGATCAATCTTGGCTCTCAGGTTTCTGATGGAGGGTTTCTGTCACTTGATCATCACATCAGCTAGGGGTTAAATAGTATATATAAGGTAAGACAAAACAAAACAAAGCAAAATTTAAAAACCCACATCACATTTGTTTTGGACCTCCGCAAGATCTGCATGTATTATTAGGAGATTTTCATACACTTTTAGATCTCTGATAGGAAAAGGGTGCCCTTTTGGTCTCCTGCCCTGACTAAACGTAATTGGCTGCAGACATCTGTGCCACACAGATGTCCTGCCTGCACTTAGGAAGGGAGAGTGACACTCTGGGAGGGTGGGAGAGCTCTCACGGGAATTTTTTCCCTTTCTTTATCTAAAACAAGTTTCCCTGCCTCTCTGCTTCCAACTGTGGACTCCAGATACAGAAATGAAATGGCAGTTAAAGGACCCGCACAGGTACCTCCCTGCATGTGGGTTGAGGGAAAAATTAAAAGATGCAAAAAAAAAAAAAAAAGAAGAAGACATGGACAGAAGACAAGGACTGAAATGCTTATCTCCCTGATGTCATACAAGATGCAATTTCTCCAACAAGCAATGCACTGATTTTTTTTTCTACCAACAGATAAGATAAACCAGATTCATGTTTTGTAACTACTTCATGGCAAGACTTACGGGACTGACTGCAGTTGACACATACCAATAGGGGGAGAAATCTGAAGACACGGTTCTGTGCAGTGGTGGTACCCAGGGGCTCTGGCCAGAGGCAGTCACAGGAAGATGCCTAGGGGCCCGTGGAGTGATCTGCTCTGCATTGTAACTTGACAGCTGGTGTGCAAAGGGGATAACACTGTTTTCAATGTGTTTGTAACCTTGCATTAAAAAATTGGAGAGATGTCACTTTCTTCTCACCCTCTCCCAGACCAATCATCTGTCATGAATTCAATATGAGGCAAAAGTGAGGTGGTCACAGGGACAAACTAGTGATAGACCATTTGGGAGAGGAATCTACCCAGTTTGTATCTGCTGGACTATCCCAGGTGGGGGAGCTGGCTGGAGAGGGAGCCAGCATTTGTTGACCGTAATCTCTGAGCTAGGGTCGCAATTACATCTTCTGCATCTTTGTGTGCATAGTACCAAGCACAGAATTATCCAGAGTAGACACTCAACAATTGTTTGTTGGAAGAGTCATTGTTGCTTTTGCTTCCAAGCCCCTCACAAATTTCCACACAGTGCAGTTGAGCTCGCACAGTCGGTGAACAGCTTATATCTGATGAATAGGGGCTGATAGTCCGAGGAAGCCTGCCTCCTTGCAGAGAAAGTTTGAGGTAGGTTACTGAGACAGGCTGGATTCATGGGGAGAATTGGCTCATGATCCAAGATAGCCAGGAAGCAAAGCGGGTATTCCTCTGAATTTTGTAGGCCAGGTGTGTCATGTGTCTGAAATTTCAGCCCCTTTATCTCTATACCCATCATTTTGGTAAAACTATGTGTCCAATCTGAAATTCACCAACAGGACAGGGCCTAGAACTGAAGTCCCAAGAGGAAAACCAGGCAAAGCTGAGACACAAACCTGAACTTTTGAACTTGTCAATCTACTGAGTCAACCAACTCTGGGTCTCCCATGTCTGGACTTCTTCATGGGTGATAACCTATCTTCCCTGTCTTCCTTGTTGTTTTTGCCACAAGGTGTTCTGGTTCTTGTAACCAAACGCATCCCATCTGACTCATTGGGCACCTGACTCCAGGTGTGTAAAACAAGCCCGGACAGCTTGTCTTTGCCTCCATTGGCATGTGGTGGACAATTGTAAATTTTCTTGTAATGTGTATTAGTCCATTCTCACGCTGTTACAAAGAACTGCTCAAGACTGGGTAATTTATAAAGCAAAGAGGTTTAATTGGCTAACAGTTCTGCACAGCTTCAGAGACCTCAGGAAACTTACAATCATGGTAGAAGGGAAAGGGGAGAAACAGGCACTTTCTCCATAAGGGAGCAGGACAGAGTGACAGCAAGCAGGGGAAAATGCCAGATGCTTATAAAACATCAGATCTCATGAGAACTCACTCATTATCATGAGGACAGCATGGTGGTAACCACTCCCATGATTCAATTACCTCCCACAGGGTCCCTCCCACGACACATGGGGATTATGAGAACTACAATTCAAGATGAGATTTGGGTGGGGACACAACCAAATGATATCATAAGGTATTTTCTCCAATCAAATATCCTGGAAACCCCATGTTTATGGTATTCCATTATGGCAGTCTGAACGGAGTAAGGCAGCTACTACCAAAGGACAGAAAATCACAAGTGCTGGAGAGGACGTGGAGAAACTGGGATCCTTCTGCACTGTTGATGGCAATGTCACGCACAGTCTCTGTGGCAAACAATATGGTGCTTCCACAAAAAATTCAACATAGAATTATCATGGGATCCGACAGCTCCGCTTTTGAGTATACGCCCACAAGAACTGAAAGCAGGGATTCAAACAGGTATCCGTACATCTGTGTTCATAGCAGCATTGCTCACGATAGACAACAGCTGGAAGCCACACGAGTGTCCATTGACAGATGAATGAATAAACCAAATGTGGTCCATATGCATAATGGGATATTATTTAGCCCTAAAAAGGAGGGAAATCTCGTCCCATGATACAACATGGATGAACCTTGAGGATGTTATGCTAAGTGAAATAATCCAGACACAAAAAGACAAACACTGTACAATTCCACTTACCTGAGGTTCCTAGAGTAGACAACTTCACAGAGACTGAAGTAGAATGGTGGCTGAGGGGAGGAAGGAGTGGGGAGTTGGTGTTCAATGGGTACAGAGCGTCAATTTTGCAAGACATGAAGCTTTCTGGACATGGTGTATGCAATTTAAATATATTTAATATGATTGGACTGTAAATTCAAGTGGCTAAGATGGTAAATTTTATGTTATGTGTATTCTACTGCGACTTAAAAATGAGGTTATTAACAATTTTATTTTAATTTTTAAAAGAAAAATGGAAGAAACAAAAGATGGGTACATCAAATGTTTCTGCATGATCATGAACAACGCAAAAAATCTGTAAAAAGGTAAATTTTCCCTAAGCAAAATAGAATGTTTGTGTGCTGAGATGGGGTGAGGACATTTAAATGCAGCTCAATAGCTGAGTTTGTGTTGGACATGTGGGGCTGAGTCTCAGGCAAGAGTCCAGGGCAGGAGGCACAGAGCTGAGCTCCACAAGAGCTGTGAGGATCGCTCAGGAGGACATGGAGGGCAGTGGTCCTCACCCAGGGCACGTTTGGCAATGTCTGAGACACTGCTGCCTGTCACAATCGGGGGAGGGAGAATGCTACTGGCACCCAGTGGGGAGTTCAGGGATGACTAAACATCCCACAGTGCACAGGACAGTCCCCACGACCAATGCCCCAAATGTCAGCAGTGCCGACTTGAGACCCGCAGCCTGGATGTTCTGTGCTAGGTGCCCGCACTGCTCCTGGGCTGCTGACTTCCGTCGAGTTCCCCTGTGCTCTGCACGGCCTGTTCCCTCTGCACCCCTTCCTCTCTGGGGTGAAAATGAAGGAGCGATCTTGTGCAGTTAGGAAGAAGACAAAACAAGGCTTTGTGAACCTGTTGTGACAATGCACTTTTGCATATAGTACTATGGTTTCTGGTGTGTACTATCACAGGCCTTAGTATACAGTCAGGTGTGTTTTTATCATAAATAAGATAGCACCAGTATGATAGTAGCTAGCCCCGTGCAAGCACTAGAGATGTGTCTGGAGCAACGGAGGAGCTAAGTTCTCAATTTCATTTCATAGCAGTTAATTTGAATAACCACTGGTGGCCAGCAACTACTGTATTGGACTTTGCAGGACTAGCATGAGAGAAGAGGAGGGCCAAGGAGCGTAGGTCATTCTATGAGAGGAGATCACTGACAATCTGTCACACCTAAGAGGACCATCTGCAGGTTACCATTGAGCCAGGTGGGTCACAGGGTTTCTGCCTCTATTTCCCCTCATTGCCCACTGTGCCTGTTTCCAGAAGGGCCCCAAACAGAAGTTAGTAAGTATCAGAGGAGCGAGCTCCCTGTCTTCCTCCCTCCTCCCTCCCTTTTTCCCCGGCAGCCAGCTGTGTGCCAGGCATCTTCTTAGACACAGGAGCTCCGAGAGGATTAAGACATGGTCATCACCCCCTTATGTGGAGTGGTTTGCTCTGGGCCGTGGGGAGAAGTGAAAGCTCATTTATTTCCTTGCTGAGCAAGTGGGGCAGAGCCCAATGAGATGACCTCTGATTACTGCTGCTGCAGCTCCCTCCAGCTATAATTTAGGCAGCTGAGAATGAGGGCTTTGTTTGCGGCTGGAAGGAGAGAAGGAAGAGTTTGACAGACAAAGGCCCAGGAGAGACAAGGACTTCAGGCAGGGAAATGGAGGCCAGGGTTTGAGTCTATACCACAACCAATTTCAAACACCACGTTTGATCTACACACAGGAAAGAGGCGTGGGCCAGTGGGGAAGGCACTCACTGTCATGTCCAGGCCACACTGGCAGCTTGGGACACTCAGTGGTAGAGGGGCCCTGCCCTCAGCCTGTGCACACTTCTCACCCCATCCACGCCCACCCATTCTGCCTGGGACCCTGGGGGGGACGCGCCTCACAGGGCTGTGTGCTCTTGGTGCAGCAGTGTTTCCAGGAGGTCAGGTCTTGCCCTGCGCCGCAGCCTGCGGGCTGTGGATCCCAGCCTACAGCTGAGGTGGCTCCAGGGGCTGGCTTCAAGGCAGAGCCCATCTGGGAAACAGGAGTGGGGCTGGGAGAAATGGGTGCCAGGCAGTATCCACTTTGTTCCACCCTGGGCTTCTGAGGCCTGAGGACACTGCATTAGCTTGGACTCTTACCATGCTGAGCAGCCACTTCCACGGAGATGACTTGCTTGCTTCAGGAAGAGTGGGACCGTGTCTGCCACCTGGGCAGTCCTTCCACAGGTATCGCGTCGCCGAGCATAGCGCAGGTGCTGTGGAGGTTCCAGGGACCTCTCAGAAGCTGGGTCCTGTTACCGGCAGGCCATCTGAGCATAGTGAGCCTGCCACCTGAAGGTGACTTGGACGTCATTGACACCGGGTTGTGAAGAGCGTCATGACTTGCCTTTGCAAGAGATTTTCTCTCCTAATCTTGTTTTGCCAGAACGCCACCTGAGTTAGCATTTCCCGCACACACGAATCCCTTCTCTTAATACACTGTGGGTGAGCTGTGGATAAGCAATGAGGAAGGAGACACCATTGGGACTAAACACTTTCCAGGATAATCTCCCATTGGAAATTAAAGGAGGAAGGAACTTATTCCACTGCTACACTTATTTTGCAGGATGGGAATCTGGGGTACAATATAATTTTATGCCCATTCCAGTTCAAAGCTTTTCCTCAGATCTTTTTTTTCCAAAGGAAAACTGGAAACCGTGTTTTTCTTGGTCTGGATGCCTCTCTACCCTCAGAGGACTGGCATAACTGGCATGGCGTGAGGGGCAGCTGCCAGAGGCACAGTATTATCGCCGAAGGAGGGTGTCCAGGTTCTTGGCGTCTTGAACAAAGAATTGGACATAATGCACAAGCAAAGCAAGGAAGGAATGAAGGGATTTATTAAAAATGAAAGTACACTCCACAGTGTGGGAGCGGGCCTGAGCATAGGGGCTCAAGGGCCCTATTACAGAATTTTGGGGAGTTTAAATACCCTCTACTTGGGGTATGCCCTATGTAAATGAAGACGATGAAGTAAAGTTACAAAGTCATCTACGGCCTACGCTCTGTGGAGAAGATATTTCCTGTTGTAGCTGAAGTGTGAATCAGCCTTATGTTTCCTGCATCCAGACCCTATTTTCCTGCCTCAGTATCACTGAGGCTGAGACTTGGCCGACAGCAGAAAACTTCTAAGTAACAATAGTAGAAGCGGGATAGAAATACATTGCTCTTACAAGCAAAAAAACTCACTTATTAGTCATAAGTACGTCCAAGGTGTGATCAGGGACACATAGTCCTATCACTTTCCTTTGTCTTCTTCCATCTGTGACTTCTGGACACAAGCTTTCCTAATGGTCTAAAATGGCTTCTGGAGCACCAGCCATCATATCCA